>NC_041348.1:27151919-27336919 GCF_004354835.1 Perca flavescens
TGGTTTGTCATAAAATCAGAAAAATTGAAATATGTGTACGCGAGATTCTGAACACTAATAAAATACAAAAAAAAAACAAAAGAAAAAACACAATCTTAAGAAATCTAATGTTTTTAAAAGATAAATCTCCAATTATTGGAATCCGCAAAGCTTATTTTTATGAGGTAATACAGTATAAAGTGTCTTTTTCACAAAGCGTTGGTGTCTGTAGGAGATACAAAAGCTGAAGTCTTCTGAGGCTCTCTGTTCTTTCAGGCAGTTTTTTCTCCGGTGAGAATGTTATTTTGTTTGGCTTTTCTTTTTTTTTTAAATCAGTTCTGTAGGCTACAAGCAAAATAAGGATTACACATTTTACATTAAACATGTCCCAATGCAAATATCCTCTTCATGTTCATAGAAAATGTCCATTGGATTTGAAAGAACATAAATGTACATATTTTTAAAACATCTGTATTCCGATCAAATAACCAATAGTGACTCTGAAAAAGAATGAATCTGGAAGCTGCACCAACCAGTGAACAGGGGTTAAGATATTAACGTCACATCAGCTCTTGACTGGTTAAAGATGGATCTGATTGAAAAGTGATTTTTGTGCGTGCACACTGAAAATGCTTAAACGTATGCAAGTGACCTTTGGGCCTCTGAGTGACTGAAGAGAAATTTGGCTGCTGACTTTGCAAATCTATCCTTTCCGCATTTTATCAAGAGGGTATAAAGTACACACGGCAGAGTCATGCACATTTTCTGCTTCTGTTAATTGAAACATGATAAATTATAAGTCACTGGAAATATGTACCTGTTTCAGGGCTGCATCCAGCATTGGCAACGCTTCCACAGATGTTCATGCGGAACATCTTCCTGTGTTCCTTATTATCGTACACAGTGTAACCTCCTTCCTTTGTCAGGGAGTTGAGATCAAACAAATGACCTGCGGAGAGGAGGGTCGCAGTTTATAAAAAACACAAATGTATCGCTGTATTCATGTACGTTGCATGAGAAGTTTGCCAGAAAAGAAGGTTTTTTTTTTCTTCCTAAGTCTGTCATGCCATTTTTTGATCCAGTTTCAACTGTCACCAGACAGTAACGTGATAAGAACATACTATTAACTTACAACCATATTTACATGTACAATGTGTACAGAACTGCCGATTTATTTTGAATGCCTGACCTGTAGCAGGGTTGGTGACCATGCAGTTGTTGTGTTGGGTGCTGTTTAGAGGGCAGGCAGCAGCTGTTAACCAGAGGAAGGTGTACACACAGTCCTCAATGGCCGAGATCAGAGTAGGCCGGGAGTCCTGGATGGGAGATAGAAACACACGTTTATCGTTTGTCTATATCACCCTGGTGTTCTTAACACAAGAAAACCTCAAAAACAGTGTATATGCCCAGTTATAGGTTCATTTATAACGGAGTCCCGTACTGGCAAGATGTTGACATACAACTGTTAAACAACTCTTCAGACTGTATGATATGTATATCTGTCCAACAAGAACATATATACTCGATCATTTGTAGAGTGTATCCCTCACCACTTTGTCTTTGTCACACTTGAAGCGGATGATGCTGCTCCTGTTGCGGCTTCCATCGGGACACGCCTGGCCGCTGGTGTACTGCAGCTTCAGAACATGTCCTTCCCATGTAGGACCAGACTCCACCTGCCCCAGACTCACATAGTCATCGCCAACCTTCACACAGGACGCCGCACTGGAGGGACACTTCCATGGACCTGTCACAGGTGAGCAGAGGATTTGTTGTCAACTATGTAGAGGACAGTTTTAGATTTTCAAGTTTCAAAACGCTGTCTTGCAACTTGAATTCTGATAACAAACCAGAGTTGGACGCTACAGTATTACTGAATAAAGAACACAAGTGCACCAGCATGCACACTGACCTTCCTGCTGCACCAGTGACCTGCAGACGTTGATGTAAAAACGTGTCTTCGTGTCCCCCGTTTGGTGCTCCACCTCCCAGTTTCGAGAGTTCATAGCCAGCGGGGAGAGGTCGTACGAGTGGCCCTGATCATCACTGAGGACAGACATACAGAGGGTGAACACACCGTGTCATATCTGTTCAAAATCTGTTTTATAGTTATACCTGAACTGTTTCTGTTAATGTGTAAAACACTTTCTCTTTCTCACTTGAGGAGATGAGCAGAATTAACTTCTAACCAAATCAAATCAAATCTAGGAATCGTTTATTTTACTGTAAAACATCTTTGCTCCAGAATTTCTTTCTTTAGTGGATGGAAAAGACTAAAAACGTCCCTTTAGGATGTCAACTGTCACACATGTAAAAATGGGGAGATCTGTGGCCTCTGATTAAAACCTATTAATTGACTCCATTTTGTATGCTGTAGTTATTTCCACATTTAAAAAGAAACCGCATATCTACAGCTAAAATATAAAAACAATTTACTTTTAAATAACCAATGAATTGCCTACATAGCAAATTAGATTTAATTATGATGTCAGCCCCGATACCAAAAACATAATAACAAATCAGTTGTTGCTGCTGGCAACCTGTCTTCAATCCATTACTTCTACTGTTGTGGTTTAAAATTACCTGATTAATCTAGGTAAAAAATTTAAGCTATTCTGTGTAATGCTAGCTTACTAGTTCAGACCAATTACCTAGTATAAAGCTATAAGTAAAAATCTGAAGTAAACTTAAAGCTACATTGTGTAAGAATTTCTCCCATCTAGTGGTGAAATTTTATGTGACAACCAACTGAATATTACTTTCTAGGGCTTCCTATTCCGAGCACCTACGGTGGTCGAACCCGAAATTAGCTCTTAGTATCTCCATCGTTTACACGCAGCTGTTCTAGCCACTCAAATATTAACTCCGGTCTGGTTGCTTATCCTGTCACGTTGTCGTTTTAATTATCTTTTTCGCTTCCCTGGCGAGTAATCTCCCCCTGGCATTCGTCACGATGCCACTGAGTGTAAAAAGGCAAAAGGCGAGGTATGTGCCTCTTTGGCTAATGTATTTTAAAAATGGAGGCGCAACATGGCGGCTGTCATTTGAGCGACTCGCTTGTACGTATTCTGAAGGATTCTGAATGGCAGATTCTACGTGTACGAGAATACTTTGATTAGTTGGTGGAAGTAATTACACATGAATGAGCACATATTTGTGAAAAAACAGAGGGGTTTTTGCTAAGAATCAACTAAAAAAATTACACAATGTAGGTTTAAAGAAAAGAGTTCAAGGAAATAAACACCTGGATGAGAGGTGAGCATAAAAAAAGAGAAGGAAAAAGGAGAAGCAGTAAAAGGAAGGTGACATGTGGGAGGTGGTAGTGGGTTGTTACTTGTAGGAGCAGCTGCTGGTTTTGACTGGGATGCAGGCCAGAGCAGTGGGCCATCTGAACAGGTAGGTACAGTCTGGGGTCTCCTTGATGAACTCTGGCGTTCCCTTAACAAGTGAGTCAAAACAACACACACAATTAGTCACTATGGCAGACTCCCCATTTCCCTGAAGCGGTCTTGTTTACATGTCCAGAACCCGAGCCACTGAACACATTACTCCCATCCTCAAACAACTGCACTGGCTCCCTGTCCAACACCGTATCGACTTTAAGATCCTTCTTCTCACCTTCAAAGCCCTCCGTAAACTCGCTCCTCCATACCACTCTGAACTCCTTCAGCCCTACACTCCATCCCGAACTCTGCGATCCTCCTCTTCCTCACTGCTTTCCACTCCTTCTGCCCGCTTGTCCACAATGGGGTTTAGAACCTTCAGCCATTCTGCCCCACGCCTATGGAAGTCCCTCCCACTATCCATCTGTACCATAGAGTACACCTTTAAAACCTCCTCAAAATCCACCTATTCTGAAAGGCCTACCCCACATGATACACTCTCCATCAAAATCATGGATAGATTGCTTTCTTTTCATTTTCTATCTTAATCTTTTAAATGGGTTTGTTTTAATTTAATTATATTTGCCTTTTTAACGGTATTTGTGTTTGTTTTAACTGTAAGGTGTCCTTGAGTGCTATGAAAGGTGCCCATAAATAAAATGTATTATTTTTGTCTGGTTAGTTATAACCAATAAACATATCCAATTTTTTTACAATTTCAAAGCTAACAAAACAAACACTAATGTTTGTCAATCAATGTTTCAGTATATAGCCCCATGAGCAGATTTCTCTAGAAGACTAAGTACAACTCATTAAAACCCAATAAGAGCTCTGGGATCAGCTGGTTTTCTGTATTTGTGTGTATGTGTGAAACTCACAGGATTCCTGTCAGGGTGGCAGGAGAAGTAGATCTCGGTGGATCTATTGTATATCTTGTGACAGACCTCTCCATTAGTGTAGTTCAGGAGGAGCTGGTCTCCCACGTAACTCAGAACCTGGTTTGCAAATCCTGCACACTCACAAGAATAATGACACAAATGAATACAGACAATACAAATATCAGAATATTCAAGCTGGTTTGGTTGGTCTTTCGTACCTGCAATCTTGTGGTTTTCTCCCTTCACCTGGCAGGAGGAGACAGATTCACTGCCTGTGTCTTTGTGGGTGCAGATGCCACTCTTGAGCCCCCCGCACACCGACAGGTGGTAGATATAGGTATCACTGCGGATGGGGTAATCTTGACCCTTCAGGGAGCTCAGGTTAAACTCAAAGCCACTCTTGGGGTCACGAACACGGCAGTTATCACCTAGGAGAAGGACCAAAGAGGCATGGCTTAATAACACTATCCTCCTATTAAAACTTTATTATGGCCTCTGATATGATGGATGATATGATCAGTGCTGTTTGTGGAAATTACAAACTTGTCACATTTCAAATTCAAATATCAGTGTTTGATACCCAAAAGCAGCAGCTTTAATCTTAAAATATTGGAATCCACAATTCTCATCATTTTTTTTTTTTTACCTTGAGACTTCGTAATGGGGCAGGCCTCAGATGTCCTCCAGATAAAGACATATTCACAACCATCTATACGGTCAAACATGGGCGAGCCCTAGAAATAGACAGACACACATACACAAACAAATTATAGCGACACATAAGCAGTTATTTCCCTGGTTAGTTGCATGTCACTAAGAGTTCTAAAGCGTGATTTATGCTTCTGTAGAGGCTCCAAGCAGAGCTGTCGCAGTAGCCTACGTAAGTGGCCTGAAGTTTATACTGGTACATTGGTGTGTGTGGGTCCATCTCTTTAACAGAATAGCAGGGCTGGCATGTGTGTCAGGGCTCCAGACTAACTTTTTGCCTTGGTCGCACTGGTGCGCCTAACTTTTTTTATTTAGGTGCACCAGCACAAAATTTAGGTGCACCCAAATCTTTCCTCGCGTCGCCATTAATACCACAATTTCAAGGTCAAGTTTTTATCACGCTCCATATACATTCATATCTATGTCAATTATTTTAAACAAGAATAAGGAGTTGGAACATTTTTATTTTTATTTTAATAGAAGCACAATTATACTGTACTCAAATTCTTATAGCGGGTCCCCTTTTGCTGTCAAATGCCCCTCAGATGACCAACACCTGTAATTTTGCCTTCTTCCCTTTTGGCCTAGGCTAAACCAGCTTGCCACACTCCCTAGCATCAAATCTTTCCAAACTGGGCCCCTCCACACTGACTCTTATCAGATCTTCCACTAGTCCAGGACTAAAAAATCATAGCTCTGTATTTTTCGGCTGAATGGCGAAACACACACAAAAAAAAAAAAAAAAATATATATATATATATATATATATATATATATATATATATATATATATATATATATATATATATATATATATATATATATATTTTTACAAAGTGGGCTTAATCTTCAGTTTTAAGTCAAAGCCACTTTTCACAAGCTCTTTTATTAAAACAGATGTGATTAAAATAAAATGCAAAGACAGGGTTTCTAATTAGAAAATATACAGCTGCAACACATGTAAATTATCTGAAATAAATAGGGGATATATTTATAAAAAAATATATCTCTGAGAAAGCTCCTTCACTTGTTTTCAACAACAATAACAGACCCGGATAGCCCAGTAGCTCATATAGGGAGGGAGGGGGAGTGCGATGGACTGAAGCGTATGCTAGGCTATTCACCGAGTGTAGGCTGACTCATTATGAATGGGTCCTGCACGGGTCGAATGCGCTTTGGGTCAGCGGCGTGACACACGTCTTGTGTCTGTATCGTCCCTGGCTGCGCTGCATTTTTATGAACTATGATATTCTGGCCATGGGTCACATCTCTCGCCCAGGTCCAGCAGGCTCCGTCTCACACGCTATTACTCAACGAACTGAAGTTAGTTGCATTCAATAACTTCTAATGTGTTTTGCGCTGTGGCGGCCTCAATAACAGAGCTACCAGCAGAAACACTGGTACCAATACAGGTTTCCCTCTCATACTTAATATACAGCTGTGTTAATAACAATTAAAACTGTAGACGAATGTCAGAAGTTTGGACCAGCGGCGCTGTGTCTCTCCATGTTGCAGAGGAGAATGAATGCGGAGGAGAGATCCAAATACAGGCACGGCTTTACAGAAGGAAAGGGTCATGTAACGCAACATTAAACCATATCCATATAAACGACATCGCATTGTTCGTGGAGAGGCAGCGGATGCGAGGACATTAGGTGCACCGGTGCGACCTAGGAAAAATCTTAGTCGCACCCTTACAAATTTTGGTCGCATATGCGACCAAAGTGGTCACACTCTAGAGCCCTGCGTGTGCACGTGGGGAATGTGTGGTAGAGATGGGATTGGTTTCGGAGAGATTGCAGACTCTGGAGTCATAGTGAGAGAAAACATGTTGTACAGTCAGAAAGCTGTAGCAGGAAAAGTTAACCCTCTCCTTGATTTCATGATGTTTATGGAGAAGGAGAACCAGGAAATGAGTAGGGGGAAATGCAACGCAACCTAGCCCCGGCAAAGCGCACCAGCCACAGTTGTTGCGATCTGCGTACGTGTTTTTTGAGAGGTGCACGTCAGGCTACGGCGTAGGGCCCGTACCTACACGTACCTACGTACGCACCCAGGGCGTTGATGTAACGCAGAAGCATAAATTGGCCTTAATACTCACTGGGTTGTCATCACACTGTAAGATGATGCGCGTTGAGTAGCGCGATGCGGAACCACACTGGTCTCCGTTCTGGTACACGATGCTGATGGAGCCGTCCTCCGCCACCTGCGGTCTGGACTGGACGTAACCCAGGTTGTAACTCTTCCCATCAAACACGCCACAAGCACCCAAAGGACCCACTAGAGAGAAGAAAAATTATTTAACTACAGTCTGACAGGAGGAATTCCCTTCAATTTGTTAAATTGGATTGCAATAGTAAAGGTTAGGGCTGACATTTCAGCATATGGAAAGAGTATGCAAAATCACCAATAAAATGATAAAACTGATGCTTAGTGCAGCAGTAAACGGTTCCATAGCTCTACAAATGTGTATAGGGCTGCAACTTTTGATTCATCTTCCAATTGTTGTCTTGATTAAGCGTTCAATTGGCCATTATGACTTCCCGTGGCCCAAAGTGATAAAATTCCTAGTTTTATCTCATATGATAAAATCAAGCAGAAATACCTCATATTTGAGAAACAAATGTTTGGCATTTTTGCGGGAAAAAAAAAAAAAAAAAAGACTAAAAAGATAAAATATAATATGTGTCGATTTATTTTATTTCAATTTGACTAATCAATCAATTAAATAAATTGACTGACCATTACAGCTCTACATGCATAAAAAAAATAAAATAAAAAGGCTTTGAATCAATAACCTTAAAAACAATAGTTTGTCAATTGAAGATGCAATATATGTAATAAATACATATAGTCACTATGCAAGATCACTTGTGAAGTGAAGTTTATTCAATTTGAATCAAGGCAGATTTTGGAGTTCTATTTTTGTTGTGCAAAGATTTACGGCCCAAACTCTTTCTCCCACTCGGTTTAATATTTTATCATTTTTATTTTATCAAAATACCCACATCAGTCTAAACCATTTATTTACTGAATGTGTAGGTGGATTGGGTGGGTAATATGGACGAGCATACTGACCTGGACAGTTGTTCAGAGTAGGAAGAGGTTTGCAGACGTTGATGTAAAAGCTGCGTGATTTGACAGCATCTGTATCTATGGCGATCCAGGGGCTGTCCTCTCCATCCCGGATCAGGTGACTCAGGTCGTACTCATTACCATGGGAATCTAAAAGGTAACAGAAACGAGTATTTAGACACACAAGAAGGAGAAGTGCATACAGCTCTTGAGTACAGCCAGTACATCGATATTTACTGTAGGTTTAATTCTGCTTGTGTGTGTCCATACCAATGATCTGGCAGTCAACTGGAGCAGGTATGCAGGCCAGAGCAGTGGAGAACTCAAAGAAGACGTCGTGGACCACGTGTTGAGGTAAAGAACTCAAGTCCTCACGAAGCAGTTTCAATGAGCCAGGGTGAGAGTTTGGATCGCACACAAAATTAATGGTGAAGGTGTCCCGAGTTGCTGATACAGAGGGGAAAGGATATGAAGTGTCAAGAAAATTAAAACTGTAAGTGTACTGTGAATACGGTACAGCTGATCAGAGTTAAGTGAACCAGTGAACATAAAATCACGACATTCTCAGTTAGTGTAAAGAAGTACCTGTGGGCTCGTCCAGGGCTCCCTTATACGTTAGTGTGAGAAGTCCATCGGTGGAGTACTGGAGTGTCTTCTCCACCCCCACTGGGCTGGAGGGATGCCCTTCTTCCAGCGCACAGCCAGCCATGCCCTTACCGCATTCCGCCATGTCTGAGCAGATGTTCACCTACAGGGTGGTGAATTGAAGAGATTATGATTTTGTTAAATTCTGAAATATCATGATTTAATAAAAAACTACACGAAAAAGACAAAATCCTTGCTTAAATCTACAAAAAAATCATCAATCATTAATGGCCACTGAATTCATTTAACATCAGTCTTAACATTTTTTTCCAAGTTATTAGCTTAGATCATGAGTCAAATAAACTATTTGTTGACCAAAAGTATATTCATCAGCAACTATGTTGATAACTGATTAATTGTAAAAGTCATTTTTCAAGTAAAACGGAAAATATTTCCAAAAATGTAAATATCTGCTGCTTTGCCTCGTCTTACATTATAGTAAACATTATTTACAGCAACCAATTTGAAGACGCAGAGGCAAACTGTGATGAGAATTCTTGACTATTCTAAAACATTTTATGGATGAAACTAATAATCGAAAGATGAATCTATAATTCTAATAATTATTGGTTGCGGTCTTTTTTTTTTTTTAAAACATATATCATTATTATACATACAATTTGTATTTATAAAATGTTAAAAAGTCTAAATTAAATCCCACACTGGTGCGAGTACATCTGGCTGCAACACAGACTATATCAGAGCTGTATAAAAAGCTGCATGCGTGAACGTGAACGCTACACCACATTCACACAACGTATGAGGGCTACATCTGATGGACATTATTAATGGTTGGCTGTGCGGTGGCAGTTCTGTCACTGTGTCCGTCTTACCAGGAAGTCCTTGCCGTTCGCATTTGTCTTGTACCCAGTCTTAGAAGCCAAAAGCTGAAGGTTGAACTCAAAGCCAGAGTTGGGGTCCACCACAGAACAGCTCTGAGACACAAAGACATGTTCGACATGTTCATTATCTTTACTGCGTAACATCTTTTCTAATTGTTGTCTTATCAGTGTGAATACATACTTTAAACAAAGGATATGAATATGTTGTAATATAGCTGAACTCACATTGTTCTCCATGGTATTGATGGCACAGGCTGCCCTGGTCTCCCACATGAAGTTGGCAGTACAGTTCTGGTACACCAGGAACCGCGGCCCCATTGACTGCACAGTGTGGAACACAAAACAGAGTCACGTATCGGACACACGCAAAGCGTTAGCAAGCCACACTCCACTTCACTGTATAAACTGCACCGACTCACCACAGTTCCTTTGGAGCAGACCAGGTGGATGCGTGTTGTGTATGTGAGCTTCTGGCCGTCTGACATGCAGACCGAGCCGTCTGTGAACTCCAGCAGCAGACGGCCTCGCCCCTCAATGATCGGCCCTCGCTTGGAGATACCCATGTTACTGACCGATACAACCTCCTTCGGAGAGCCCTGAGGATAGAAGAGAGGAAACGGCTTCCAAAACTCATCTCAAACGTTATGTATCGTTGACCGGCTATTACATTTGTTGCCCGTCAATAATGAATTTGGCGGGCACAGGAAACTTTGTACAGAAGCCCTGAGAGGCAAGTGAGAAAAGTCGGATCGATCTATATCATTTTCTCTCCTGTGTTAAAGACTTAAGAGCAGGTGACAAGGGTTGAAATAGCAGGGATATTTTTACAATTCATTTATACTTTATTTCTATTTTTCATAAAAAAAAAAAGTTTTGGCAGGTGAAATTTGTGTTTGTTTGTCAGGATAATTTTTTTTTACATTGGTGTACAATTTTGCTGTAATAAACTTCAGCTATAAGAGGCTGAAGTGCATCACTACCCCATGTTCTAGTGGTGATTAAATTATATTTCTAGCCAAAAGAAAGACATGACAGTAATGTTACATAACTTCCCAACCGACAATATACGTACCTTGTGTTTTAGAAGAAAACATGAATGATTTTAGCCCTATTTAGAACATGGAGTTGTGGTGCACTTTAGACTCTTGTGGCCAAAATGAGTATTACAACAACAAAAAGAAAAATCCTAACCAAAAAAATAATTTCCACAGAAAAAGAAAACGATCCTGTAAGAACAAAGATTATCCTGGCAAACCTTTTTTTTATTTATTTCTTTTATCAACTGTTTTTAAGAAATAAACAAAGGATCACCAGATGTATTTTCTTCTCATTTGCCTCTCAGGGCTCCCGTAACTTTGCCATTTTGAAAAGTGCACTAACCAAGATTTTAATGTAATAAAAATTAACTTTTATGAGCTTAGGTTTTAGGTTACAATTCTGTTTTCACGCTGTGCTTCCATCCGTTACAGACCTGCTCGGATATGTACTTCATCTGGCAGATGGACGCATGGCGGTCGCAGCCTGGTACAGCGTTGACAGGCCTACATATGTTGATGTAGTACTTCTTCAGGTTTGAGGTGTCCGACAAATCCATAGCCTGCCAGTTGCTACCGGAGGTGGAGCGTGACAAGCTGAAGGCAAAAGAAGGTCAATAGAAAGGTGAGGAGGTTGGCAACAGTAATGTGACATGCTGGAAGGAATCTGTGCCTTCTCGTTTGTTTCTTTTTCTCCCGATTTTGTGAATCAATATTTTTGAATTGCGATTTTGTGTTAGGTTGTTTATTGAAGAAAAAACAAAAAACATTGTGGTTGCTTGGTGAATGAACACAATATGCACACATGCATTACCTGGATAAGTCGTACTGCTCAAGAGTGTCGGGATCGGTCACCAAACACTCATGAGGCCGTTCGGGACATGCGTAGGATGTATACCAGCGGAAGTTGTAAGTGTATTTGTCCTCGACCTGGAGATTAAAATTACAGGTCAAACTGGTGATGTGCAAAAAATGCCTTGAATAAAAGCCAACAGAAGACCATAAAGAAAATGTCCAAAAGGTGTAGACATATTTTGTACAAAATAAAAAACAAATACCGTACCTGGAATTCGGGTTTTCCGGCTCCGGCTTCTGGGTCACACAGGAAGGAGATGAGTGTGGATCTGAGAGTGTGTTCTTTGTTGTTGTACTGGGAGCCGTTACTGTAGGTCAGCTGGATCAGGCCGTCGTAGTACGACAGACGGGAGTTTGCTTTCCCAAGACTCCATGAACTGAAGTGGCAGACGGACAAAGTCATATCATATCATGATTGCAGTTGGGGTCAATTTACTTCACATTTACAGTATAAATTTATTTTCATATTCATACAGTATATTTCATTCATTTGACATGGTGGTCATAAGGTTCCAACTTTCAGACCTCCTGGTTCAAAAGATTCAAAAGGATTTCAGGCCTGATATCCTTGGGTTTTCAGTTATTTAATCCTTCCTTTCTCTCATCTGCTCAATGTCTCAAATTTCAAAGAAACAAAGCCTAATACAGATATAACATTTGGCATAAACGTGAATATTCCTCTGCAAGTGCTCTCCAATGAATACAACCACGGTAAACCTGATTGTGGGGGTAAGAAATTAAGTACAAATTTTAAGCCATCAAAAAGTCATATATAGAAACAATGCATCTGATTCACACAAAACGTGGTACATCTTTTCGTATTTCCACAGCAAATTTAACAACTGAGATTCAATACAATGGGAATTAGCAGTAATTAAAACTAGACAAAATTGGATTTTCCATAACTAAGAACACATAAAAAGGGACACTGATGCACTTAATGCTTTTTAAATCCTAGAAAAACATATAAAAACAAACCAAAATGGCTACCCGTGGCAATTACAACAGTTTTTTTTTTCATGTACATTATGAATACTTGGAGATAATCTACTGACTGGTGATATTCTGTGATGACACTTTTAATAATATGGTTGTTGTGACTGTGCGGCCCTGCTTGCTTCATGCCTCCTCCTTACCTCTTTTCCACCTGGCATGCTCCGGACTTTTCAGGACAGCTGGCAGTTTTGACGGCACCACAGACATTGATGTAGTAGTCATAGTGGTCGCTGGTCAGATTGTAGAAGCCACCTTCGGCTTTGGAGAGAGGCGACAAGTCGAAAGAGAACCCTGTTGAGCAACAGTAAGAGACGTTAGGAGAAGGAAACCCTGATCAGTGTTAACAACTCTCATGTGACATAAAGGTGTGACCTAGAGAGATTAAAATGCCTGGAACTCACCACCAGGTGGTGGAGTTGACTGGTGAAATGTCTTCATTAGAGGATGGATACCCGACGGGCCGGGTACGGAAAGATATTTAGAAATTATGTTCGGGTTGGGCTCGGTCACATCAGCGCAATAAGGCATTTGTTGTAACATGGTGCTGCGGCTTGTGTGTGTGTGTGAAGTGGGCAGAAGAGAGAGAGAGAAAAGGGAAGCAGACGTGTAGATACGACCGGAGCAGAGTTGGGGGAATAAGTTCAAGTTTTGTACACAGTGCGTTTGGTGTCTGAAATAAACCCCAGACTGAAAGCCAAGTTCATTCATCTGCTCACCAGAAAGGGGATTTTAACCCCAACGTTATTCATTTCAATATATTTGGGTTTTTGACTGCTGGTCGGATTATACCAGATAGTTGATGTCACTTTGAGCTTTAGGTGGGAAAAAAAATCTGTCTTTTTATAGACTAAACTATAATAATCGTTAGTTGTAGGCTTAAATAAAAAGAACCTCTCCCTGTGTGTTCTTAAGACTGAACTGACAGAGTAGAGATTTTAGATTTGTGCTGAAACATATTAATACCCATTAATCCTGTTGCATCATTCTCATCTTAAAGTAAAATAAACCACGTTGATCAAACTTGTGTGTTTATGCGTGTCGTACCAGCCTGAGGATCCTCCACCTTGCAGTCGTCTCCTTGAATCTTCGAGAGGACGCAGGCGGCAGCGGTGTACCACTCCAACTCGTAAACACACCTGTCAGACGAAACGCTACGAAGGACAGGAGCGCTCTCCAGATCTCCTGCAAAGAAGGCAAGAAGAAAAGTGAAGGGGGAGACAACATCACAACCAAACAGAAACTAGAGAAGAAAAAAACAAAACAAAAAACAGAGTAGATATTTAAAAGAGAAATATATTTAAAAAGGTCCATTGTGTGGGAATTTCTCCCATCTAGCGTTGAGATCATATATCGCAATCAACTCTCTCGCGCCACGCAGTTCAAAGTGCGTATTCCAACGCTTTTTTCTGATGACGCCGGTTTCTTGCTCTTTTCAATATACTTTCTTTTTCTGGACAAAGAAGAAGACTCCTGTTCCTGAAATTTGGATTTTGAATACGTGTGGTCCTCCATGCCGGGGCCTGGAAGCTACGATACCCATTAGCAGCATTAGCAGCACCTGTGAGTTTATCATGAGACAGCAAAAACGCGAAAGGTGGAGCAGTATGTCCTGTATGTCCCTTACCGGCTAACGTATTTCAAGATGGAGTATAAATATCGAGCGTCTACCCCAGTTCATGCAAACGCAAATGTAAAATTTCAAGCCAAAAGGAATACTTGGAATTGATGGTGGTGGTCAATATTCATGAAAACGGACAAGTTTGTGAACGGGCAACACAGATTTTGATAACGAACAACTAAAAAAGTTACACACTGAACCTTTAATGACAACTCAGATCTCCGTTTAACCTACCTGGTTTGCACTTGAGGGTCAGGATAGTTTGGATCCTTGTCTTTTTATTGATGCAAAAACTTCCATCAGTATAGACCAGTCTGATGTCATTTCCTATTTTTGTCCTCTGGGGAGATGACAGGAAGCTGCCCAGACTGATGGCCCCATGAACCTTATCTGTAGCAGAGAGACATAATCAATAAACTAAAGACTACAACTATCCCTGACAATCTCATGAATTTGGCAATGTTTTTACAACTCCTTAATTTCCCTACACCCTTCTACCACTATCTTCTGAAATAGTCTCATATTTAGAACCACCCCCCCGTCCTCGTGGAGACTCTCACCCACGGCACAGATGGAGGCATTCAGGGGGCAGCCGGCAGCCGCTCCTGTCTGGAGGACTTTGTGACAGACATTCAGGTAAAAACGGGAGTCCGGCTTTGGAGATTTAGCATCCACAACCTCCCAGTTCCCACCGACATCTGACCCTGGAGCAACATACAGAGGTACAGAGGAAGGTCATGTTTCAGCAACAAATAGTCACAACAGACAGAATGGAAAATATGTTTTATTGAGTGAATATGGCCAAAGCAAATTGCTTTTTCAGAGACAAATGTTGACATTTAAACTCACCGGGGTATCTTGTGAGGGGTGAAAGGTCGTAATGTTTGTGGTTATCTCTGACTCGACACAGCAGATCCTCCTTCTCCTTGACGCAGGCGAATGCCGTCTCCCAGTCAAAGTAGTAAGTGCAGTCTGTCTCCCCCGCAAAAACTGGAGTCCCATGCCCACTGTTAGCTGCAGAAAAATAAGGCAAACCGTGAATTAAGAATGAATTAAGATGAAGCAAAAATGTGTCCACCTGTCAGATTTTGAATAAATAAATAAATAAATGAATAAATAAATAAATAAACGGGACAATCTCGCACCTAAACAAGGTACAGTTTAAATACACAAATCATTTAGTCAATTTAACTTGTAAAATGAAGCATTCTTTATGATCAAGAGATTAAATTAATCTTGTTTAATCGTCTTTTGAAACTTCTCTGTCTTACATGCATTCTTGTTGCATTCAAAGTTGATGATGGTCATTCTCTGGAAGCCGGTAGAGCATCTGCTGCCATCTGGGTAGATTAGAGTCAGATCCCCGTCTGAATAACTAAAAGATAAAAAATGGGTAAGAATTATGAACATGTTGATTTACTGGCAATGTTTAAAAAGTTCTACATGAAGTGTTCATGGATCATTTCTGGGACTGACATGCTATTTCTGTCGTATGTCTCTACTTTTCTGGAGCTAAAATATTGGAAAAAAAAGTCAACCCTGTGCAACGTAAAAATCGGGAGAATCATCATAGACAGTTAAATAGAATATTGTCACAATCAGTTAAGCAATCAGAAAATAAGGTTCAGGTTCCAATATCTGAAAAGAAGGAACTGGGGTTTTACAGTGTCTGAGGTCATCAGGTCAGGTCAGATGTTGTTAGCGGTCCCCCGCACTCATTTTAAAACCAGAGGGGATCGATCTTTTCAGGTAGTGGCACTAGGGGTCCACCGATCCGATATTAAGATCGGATATCGGCCCCGATATTGCCAAAATAGCTTGATCGGGGATCAGAAAAATTAACAGATCCACGGGCCGATCCAGTGTCGCATGCTGGAAGAGTTGAGTTAACCGTTAAGCAACATGGAGCGAGCCAAAGAGTCGGCTGTGTGGAGATATTTCACGATCGCCATGCCAACTCGTTCGTCGGCTATTTGCGATGTATGCAAAGTAAGTGTTTCGAGGGGCGGTGGTAGTACTGTAAAGTACAATACTACCAATTTAATCAAGCACAGCCAAAAGCACCATGCAAATTCAATACATTACATCTATGTTATTTTGTCTTAGTTAGGAAAGTAATGTTTAGTTAGGAAAGTCTGGTGCCTTCAGTCTCTTCCAAATGGCGGAAGAAGGTATAAGGTGGAAGGTATACAGTTTATTATTAATTCAACGACGGTATCGGCTCAGTATCGGGTAGGCATCGGTATCGGAATTGGGACTGAAAAAGTCGGATTGCTGTATCCCTAAGTGGCACCCAGGCTGTGGAATGCACTGCCGCTCTCTTTACGTTGTTCAAATGCCGTTGACTCTTTTAAAAAGCAGTTAAAGACTTGGCTATTCAAACAGGCTTTTAGTTAGACAAGGGCTTTTATGGCTCTCTGTTTTTATGTACCTATGTTTTCCTTGTATTCTTATGTCTTTGGTTTATCATATTCCAATTTATTGTAAAACATGTTGTGATTTGTATCTGGGAAAAGTGCTATATAAATAAACTTTACTTTCAGCACACACCAATTAAATTGCATTATTAAAATCCAGTCTTAACGACTAAAACAAAAACAAAGCTCTCCGATGTTTCCTTGCATTAAAGCAAGACTCACTTCTCTTTTGACAAAGTATTTGTTGAACTGCAACTTTTTTCTACTCACAGCGATTGGATCATCAAAATCAAATCTTTGATACTGAAAACACCGGCAAACTGATTTGAAGCACCGAGTAGGGCTGTCAACAAATATTCTAAATTTGAATATATATTCGAATAGTTTTTAAAAAACGAATTTTGAAGGTGAAAATTAATATTTGAATAAAAAAAAAAAAAAAGAAATGTGGAAAAAAATGCTTGCGGTAGCAGAAGCTGTCTGCTTTGCTAGCGCACCTGAAAGCCGTTACATACTGGACGCAGCCCAGCTGGCGCATACAAATGTGACATCATGAGATCGCCGTGACTATTTATACGTTCTCTTAATACATCCATGATTTATACCAGCGCTGGTGCTCGCGACACTAGCTGCAGTCTTCTCCTGAACAGCGGTGGCGCTAATGAGCAAATGCTACCGACGTTGATCTTTCTACGGACTAGAAGAAAAAGGTAAACAACAGCAGAACTGGCAGCAGCATTGCCGTCAATGCTTCGATTGGATTCACTGAACTACTTCGTCGGATCGAGCCTTTCCTTCACCATAAAAGAACTCATCTTAACCCAGTAAGTTTATCAGAGAGACTTGCAGTCACTCTGAGAGTCCTGACATCCGATTGTCGACGAACTCCTTCAGGCACCTGTTTCCGCCATAAATCGGACGCGCCGGCCGGATATTACATCATTTTGACGTCACGATGTCGTGCGCCACCTTGGATGCGTGCGCAACCAGATGTTCGAATAGTTCGAATATTCTGTGTTTTTTTTAGAGAGAATATTCGAACGTCATTTTTGAGCAATTTTGACAGCCCTAGCACGGAGCAGCTGACTGACATAAACACAATCAAACATTACCGTAGTGTCTGGTTCTCAAATTTCCCAGCCACCTTCTTCACGTCTCCAGTCTTCTTCACCTGGCAGGACGATACAAACGGCGTATCGCCACATTCATTGGTAGTGATCTTTCCACACACGTTCAGGTAGTAGGTGTAGCCGTCATCCCCGTCACTGGGCCCAGAGTGTGCATAGTACGGCTGGTCTGTAGCTACACACACACACAAAGAAAGAAATGGACATATTTATCTCATCATCATCATCATCTTCTTCTCCTCATTGTCTCAATGGATGTTAGATTAACTATGACGGTTTACTGTAAATATAATCACTTCTACCAAGGACAGCTTTCAGAATATTGTAAAAAAAAACTTTTACAGATTCAACATTTCTAGTAAACATGATTTTTTTTTGTCTTTTTATCTTAATCTCTAGCCTGGATGCCGAACCTAGCCCCGCCCACAACATTTGAGGTTGGGAAGTTCGGTCTAGACTTGATCCGCGAACCAGAGCTGTTCGGACCAATCAAATTGTCAGGGCGGGCCTTATAAACAATGATGGACAGATGATCAACAGTAATGTGATCCACCACGTCAACAAAGAGCGCTTGGGTTGAATTTGTTTACAACGAAGATGGCTGCCGCTGGAGAATTGAGATGTGTAGATTCCGCCATCGCGTCTGTTATAGAAGATATCGACAGCGCATTCATTTTAAAAGAGGAACAGAGAACTGCGATCACGTATGTATACACGTAGCCACACCCGTCCGCACAACACGGAAACTGCTGCCTCTGCCTTGGCTCGGTTTCCGTTGCTCTGAGTGGTTGTTGGTCTATCCAATTGATTGCAGAGGCCTTTTTGCCAAGTTAATCTTGGCAAAAAGGCTAAAAAAGTATTTCTCAAAATATGGAACTATTCTTAAAAAAAACAACAAATATGGGCAAAGTCACTGACAGCAATCAGCTTCAGTATCCAACTTTAAACAATAATGTGTACAACTACTTGTATTACCACCAAAATATAGTGATTCTAGTTATACAGTAAACTGTGGCATACAGTACACACATGGCACACACAGATTGTGCAGTAACTGTGAGCTGACAAAAAAAAAGGTCAGTCTAGTTTACTCATAAAGCTACTTCCTCTAACTGGAATAAAAAAAGCAGCACTATGAGCCAATCATTCTTGCAGGTTAAATGTGTAATCATGTTTGAGCTTTATTTATTATTTTAAAAAATCACTAGCTGCTGGGGTTTCCAGTTAGTTAATTTCATGCCTGTGGAATGAAGAAACACCTTCTTCTGTCCTCGTGTGTGTTCACTCTTGTAGGTTGTAAGAACCAGTTTAAGTAATAAGGACATGATTACAATTAAAAGGCATGCATTCTGGCTGCTCGTCACTTTCCTGAAGGGATAGTTTGGATCTTTTAAAGTGGGGTTGCATGACTTACTTCTCCATAGTCAGTTTATTATCTATATTGGTGGCTAAAATGAATTTAGCTGCTGCCTCCGTCCACAGAGCAGTACATTGCTTAGCTTCCGTGTCGGTACTCCGGCCTGCTTCTCCAAACTGGGGGCGTGCTGACCACCATCTACTGTAGCTAACACACTGACTATGGAGAAGTGCTTCATCTAACCACACTACAAAAGATCAAAACTATCCCTTTCACAGGTTTAGTTATGGTATAACAATGTGAGGTTAGAGCATAGGTCTCACATTCAACATCATTTAATTAAAAACAATACATTTCTACTATGTTCACTCTGTGTCCAGGTGCCCTGCTATGTGTTTTCACAACTCATCTTTCCCCCTCCTCTCCCTCCATACTGCTCTCCAAGTTTAGCACAGCAACGCCGCTTGAGACTGTATTCCTTGAGAACAGCAGCTTTCTCCCTTCGCTGAGACAGTAAGCAAGTCTTTTAAAAAAAAAAAAAAAAAAAAAGTTGATGCCCACCACGGTAAATCAGCGTGCTGTTGGCCAAAAGTGTTTATGTTGACAAGTTGAGCTGTACAGTACAGCTTGCTTTGTAAAATATAAAATTAAAAGACATTCTCAATAAAAAAAAAAAAAAAAAAAAAACTTATATAAATAAATTTGTGGGCTGGATGTAACAAAAAATTCTTAACAGGTAGGGGGTTTTGTAAAATTGTCTGAGGGCCCTGTGCGGGTAGTTTGAGATCCCGGGTTTACTCACAGGTCAACATGAGAGGCGTTAGGTCGATGGAGATGTCGTGCTGTTTGCTGGTGAGTTTGCAGGTATGGCTCTCCAGATAGTCTCTGTGACATGCGTATTCAGTTACCCACTCCACCTCGTAACGACAGTTCGACGCTGCTGTCATTTTAGGAGAGCTGCCCTGTGAAACCAAAGGACACTTTTAGTAAAGCAGGAATTAGTTACAGTTACACATGACCTTCCTCTGTACATACAAAAAGATACAAGTTTGTTGTGGTTATAAATGAGTATGTGTAACATACTGAATGCCTGCTCGATGGACAGATGAAAGTGATGGTGACGGCAGGATCGTGTCCATTACAGATGGGTGGACGAGACGGACCGGCACTGACTTCATACTGTAACCTCAGTCTTGAGAGGAGACACAAGTGAAAACATTTTAAAGTTAATCTTACTGTCCAATAAAAGTTACTCTCAAGACATCTAGGATATAGAAGCTCAACACGGACTAAACAAAAACACACCCGTCTTTAATACCAGAGCACATTCTGGACGTACCAACAATCATATAAACTTGTAAAACTATTGCATAAATAAACTCAAAGCGACAGAACAGAAGATTTGTCCTGACAGACAGCTGCAAAGCATTCCCTACTCTAGCTCAAACTGATGGAGAGTCAGTTGACAGATGGTTGGCATTCATCAAGCAGATACCTGTCGTTGGACAGCAGCTCCAGCTGTCTGGTAGGAGAGCCCATGTTGTAGGAGCCCTGACTGGTGACCAGGCAGGCTGCAGAGTCCTCTGGACACGTTTGGTTTGGTCGGTCTGAAAGAGAAAGACGATGGCTATAAGATGATGATGGGAAAGCGAATTAGGTTTATATAGATTAGGAAAAATACTGTATATAGCTGCTATCAGTAATGCTCAAGATACAGTACTGCGGCAGCTCCCTGATTACAGTGATTGGTGCATAGGCATTACATGTATCACAGCAAAGCTCAAGGTCTTGATGCTTAAATTATGAAATTTCAAGAGTGGCAGCAGGTATCTTTCCTGCAAACGTTTATAAAAAATATTAAAGAAAGTGCTCTTTTAAAAAGGAATGGTCTGGAAAAACACCGGCCTACAAAACAAGCTCTTCTTCGTCAGAGAGGCTTTTTTTATGAAGACATTCTTAAATGCATGAATAAATGCAGCAATTATTAAGAATAAAAGGACTATTTTTTAAAGTCTTAATAAAGAGCCATTTCAATTTCAGCTGACCGTGGCAATAGTAAAAGTTTTCTTCTCTTATTCTGTTGTGACTTTTTCTACTCGCCAGTAATCAAATTCAAGAATTTCTAAAAAAAAAAAAAAAACTACACAATTTACTTCAGTATTACTAAATACTATGGGCCCTATTTTAACGATCTAAGCGCACGGTGTGAAGAGCCTGGCGCAGGTGTGTTTAGGGCGTGTACGAATCCACTTTTGCTAGTTCAACGGCGGAAAAAAGGGTTGTACTTAGTGGCCCAATCCCAAAGTCCGGACTCACAGACTCACAGACTTTGGTGCGCATTCTCGCAAAATTTGTAAGGGCTTAGGGTTGTCCCAATGTCGAATTTCAAAGGGCGTGAGGGTTTGAGTACACACTTACCGAGCCCTTTCCGTGAGTCTGCATCAATGCAGACTTCACCAAAGGGAATTACCCACAGTTCAAAAGTTGTGGACGTTTACCGCGGAGACCATTGGGAAATCCGGAAATTACAAAAGGTAAACAACAGCACGACACACGACCACGAACACAGTCCAACCTGTAGTCCAGCTTGTAAAACAAGAGCTTGAAATAATGTGGAATCAGGCAGTCGTCTCCTGAGCCTTGGCCGTGTGGAAAGCAACAAACTTAAAATGAAAATTCCCAAACCGGCATGTCAGCAACATCTTTCTTATTAAACGTCGCCAAGGTAACATGTGATCGTGTGAAGTGCTAATCCCTAATCCCATTTATACCTATCTGAGCCCATGTGGCCTCACACACTCACCCACTTAGCACCGGAGATCATTTAAATCGTTGAGTCTTTAGTCCTTAGTCCTCAGGGCTCACTTTGGGATTGGGCCAGTGTCTGCATTAATTCATGGGTGTGTTTTGGGCGTAACATGCAATAAACCAATCACAGTGTCATCTCCCATTCCCTTTGTACCTTGGTACACTGCCATTATGATGGCGGATTTGCTAATCAGGAAGGAAAGATTTTGAAGAGAAGAAACTGATCTGCTCGTGCGCGTGAAGTGAAAGCGTGCGTTATTGAATTTAGACCAGGTTTTTGTTGGCAAATGGCGCAATCACTTCCTGCAGCCCCTGAACACACCTCCCTGTAAGACCCATTGGCGCACAGATGGGCACAGGTGCATTTGCTATTTAAACGACGTGGGCGCTGGACGGGAAATTGACAACTGCGTCGGTCTTAAACTAGCAAAGACACTCGCGTCGGGCTTTGCGCTGCGCCGGCTGCAAGATAGGGCCCCAAGTCATTTATTCATCCATTGGTCTCTCCACCCTCCCTCAGGTACTGACTGAGACTCCGGCAGATGTTGATGTAGAAATCGATGGTGTCGTCACCGTCGTCCACCAGATAGCCATCTTTCACTTTGATCAGAGGGTTGAGGTCGTGCTTCTTACCGTCCGAGTCAAACACATAGCAGGGCACCTGGACACAGAAGAAGAAGAGACAACTTTATACTGCAGTACTCACATCTTTCCATAATCACTTGAAGAACAATTCAGAGAGAAAAATGGTGAAAGTCATTTACAAAAGGCTATTAAACATACTCTTGTAAAATAGATATAAATCAGATCTTTGTGCGGCTGTTTAAATAACATCATGGTTATGTACATGGTCCTATAAAGCATTGTACAAACATTTTAACTGATTAATGTGCCCACATGCAATAAAAAGCCCCCCTAAACTGTGATAAATCTGTCAATGTTATAAATGTAGTAACTTGTAAGGGTACAATCAGTAAATGTTAATCTTTTTAGAGGGCTTCAATTTCTAAACAAGCTTTCAAACTAATTAAAAAGGTCCAGCAGATTCCTGTTTTGGGATTTTAATTATTGGACGTTTTTTTGTTGTCAATTTAATCAATAGCCAGTTCAAAGAAGGACATAACAATTATAAAAGACTCCCACTTTGTTAATACACGAATTAAAAAGGTTCATAAATCAACTGATTCTATTTGTTTAATTTAGACTATGAATGATGTATGAGCAAACCCCTCTGTAAAAACTTTCAGATTATAGATAGGAATGAAACTGGAATGATTGGTGGATGTAAGTGCTACTGAAGTGGAGATGTATAGCTCAGAGCGTGAGAAAATACTCATTCTGAGAAAACGGCCTTTGGCCTATATGTTGATAAATGAAGATAAGTTGTAAAATTCCATAATTTGTCATTGGAAACCGCTATAAATAAGCCCCTGATGTGTATTTTGGTGGTTTTCTTTCCACTGGTCTGAAAGAAGACTTGTTATGGAAGCAAAAAATAGCCAAAAATCTTCAAATTGACCAGCGCATGACAAAACAGTTTGCCTGCCGCGTCTGGCCTTAAAAAGAAAGTTTCATTTATTTCATACATTCTTTGAATTATTCAACGTTAAACTCGCATCAACTGCTTCATGGTGACAACATGCCCTCTGCACTGATAAATAAATGCTGCATTAAAAACACCCTCACAAGAGTGGGAAGACAACTTTCCGTTTAAGCTTTAAAACCTCTCTCTGTCTCATCGTTTCTCACATATCACGCCTTAACAGACACGGCAGCAGTGGCTCTCTTTCTTACACATGAAAACCTTGCCGTCCGTGAGTCAGATGTTCCACCACATACCTCTTTGGGTGGTTTGAATTTATCTTTCTTGCAGGCAGCGAAGGTCCTCCACTCAAAGTAATGCACACACTGAGACACGGCAACAAACTCCGGGGTCCCCTGCGGCACACAAACACAGGAACATGAGTAAGACAGATAGTTTCATGTTTAAAAGGGTGACGGACACATCATAGTGGTGGTTTGGTGGTGGGTCGCTTTAGGGCAAATGTGGAAAGGTCAGTGATTCTGTTATAATACAGAATATATGACTTATTTTGATGTATTAAAAATGATGTGGAGGATTTCTTTTAAATGTTAAATTTGCCAGGAGAACATTTATATAAATGCTTCAGTTTTACAATTCTTCCCCACATGTAGAGATTAATGCAAACAGTCTGCTGCTGCTGGAGTGGTTGAAGGTTCAGTGCTTGCTCAAGGGCTTCTTCAAGAACACTTGTTGAGAGAGGAGAATGTTTTCATTCACAATTTTACAGCTCGATGTCAGTAAAGTTTTACGGTCATCCGGGTCATAGTTACCCAAGAAAGGGTTCAAATCGAGGGCAAGGTGCTTTGACGACGTTTCGTCTCTCATCCTGAAGATGTCTCTTGGTTAGAGAGATAGAGACGAAACGTCTTCGAAATACCTTCTCCTTGGATAATAGCCCCTGTAACGGAGAGTCAAGTCAGCAGCCTGGCCTGTTACAGGTCAACTTCTTTTTCCAACATATTTACAGTAGTTAAGGGATTTGGGCTGTTGTATGAGAACTTTTCTGCTGAAGTGGGTCACAAAATGTGACAAAAATATGAGCTACCTGATTCAGTCCATTTACTCAGCACTGTCAAAAGTAAAAGGAGGAAGGTAATACTGTATATTA
Organism: Perca flavescens; assembly: GCF_004354835.1. Lineage (NCBI taxonomy): Eukaryota > Metazoa > Chordata > Actinopteri > Perciformes > Percidae > Perca > Perca flavescens. The sequence goes on from NC_041348.1 coordinate 27,176,335, forward strand.
AATACTGTATATTAAATATTTTGACACTAGGATCGCTATGGAGCAATGGTTTTACATGTTCCCATTTTGTTTGTGCACATGCAAAATAAGGGTGACGTGATACACATGGTTTCACTCCATCCCTCTGATCTACAGGTGGTTATACATAATGCTCCAGTAAATGCAGCAACAAAGGCAGTGAAGAAGAAGACTGCAAGCACATAAACATGGATGTAAGCAATGCAGATTTCAAACTTGAAAAATCTACTTTGCAAAAGTTTTATGAGGAAGGAAATGTATTTAACACGTTTGTTAGATGTCAGTAATACACACAGTGAGTTTTGGTGAGAAACACTGAATGTAAAAAGACACTTTATAAAAATGTCACTGCTAAAATAAAGTCAAAAAGTTATACATAATGTTTAAAAACATTCATATTTAGCCCTGCAAGTCTGGTACCAAATCTTACCGGAGCCAAAGAATATACCACAGCCACTGTGCTACACTATCAAAGTAAATTTGAGAAAGATGTATTTTAGAAAATATTCTACACAGAGGACCTAAACACAGGCTTTTTTTAAATGGTAGAAGCAAAAAAACTAAATTACATCTGTAAGTGCTGAAAATAACATTAACTGTCCACTCTCGTTCTGCTGAGGCCAATTACTATAACAGATGATCTGCATTTGGCTCTCATCACTTCCTCCTTTCAGCATTAGATGACTTGGTAATACGTTTCATAAAAGCCACTTTCATTTCTCCATTTCACCCTTAGAAAACTGAAAATCTAGCACCGATCATCTGCTCTTTGACTTGACAGGAAATGACACACATTATTGTCAACCCACCACTCAGCCACCCCCGAAACCGCAGACACATACACACATACTATTGACTCAAATGAGCAGAAATATATAGCAGGTGACAATCTTTGTCCTACATTATTTCTCTTTACAGAGTCCCTTCCGTTCATTGCAGCTGAGAGCAGCTTCTGGTATCCAACAAATAGCTTTTTTTAGATTTGTTTCAGAGAAAGAAAACACCAATTTTAAAATTTCAACTCCTTAAAATATGAGTCAAATGTAAGCTCAAAAACATCAGGAAGGGTTTAATGTTTGTTTCAGTCAGTTAGGCATCTATTGAAATTGTTTGCGAGTCATAACTTGCTGAATACAAATAACTGACTAAAAACAGCAAAGCAAATTAACATTTCCTCAATATTGCACAAGTGCATGTTCATCGTGTAACTTTCTACTCGAGCAAGTATCAGTATCAGTATATCAGTGATGAAATAAACTGCATCTACAGTACAACTCAATCTTCAACTGAATCTTGCAGATGAAACCTGATTACTTGGACACATTATATCACTAACCAGGTTTCTGAATCCAGGAGGAGTCCATTTGGGATTGCACAGATCATCATAACCTAACCTTAACCCACTAACTTAAAAGCTAATTTATCAATTCACTTGGTATCCACAGCTAAAATTCTGAGAAACACACAGCACAAAATGTTTTCTCCCATTACAGAGACTGTACTCTCACAGTGCCACTGCCACATGTTTACATTTGCATATAATAGCAATCTAACCAAATAGAATTACAGAATTTAGTCAATGCCCTATGTTGGCCGCATAATGCCAGACTCTGTAATCGTGCCTCATGCATGCAAATAAGTAGAGCATTTTGTCAGAAAGTGCTTTACATATTTATCAGCAGGAGATTTTCAAAAAACAGGAACATTACATACATATAAAAAACTAAACAAAGGCTGCAATATAGTATATTTATTTCAACCTATATCAACCTACAGGTTTATGTGCCACACAATGCAGGGCTTAACGCTAACTTTTTAAAAAGGCATACTTTAACTAATTGTAGGAGACGGCTGCCTCTCCAGTAGCTCTCCAGTTTTTAGCTCTTTTAACCCATTTTATCCTCTTTCTTTCTACTTTTTTTTTACTCTTTTGTCCTTTTGTTACAAGAGATTGTGCGTTTCACATACATACATACATACATACATACATACATATTATTTTCTATATAAGTGTATTTTTATACCTCTTTATTTTCTATATAAGTGTTTTTGTAAGCTGAAATCTGCTGCTGGAAATCCAGTTTCCTTGCGGGAGTCATCCCAAAAGGATCGATGAAGAGAAGTCTAAGTCTAAGTAAGTATTAAGCTTGCGCTGTAGTTCCAATGAGACAACCTCTACGGGGACCGAAGAGGGAAAAGTTAAAAAGTTACATAGTATGTCTTTAAAGTGGTTGCTGGCTTGGCAACCAGGCATCAGCTTTGGGTTGCCAAAATTGACAATACGGTTGCCATGTTTTAAACTGCCTGTATTTGGAGCAATTAATGTTATGCAACTATACCACACATTTTAATAATGTTGCAATATAATTTCCCATCTCTCTCAAATAGGGGTGCAACGGATCACAAAACTCACGGATCGGATACCGGTTTTGAGTCACTTATCGGATACATTTTCTGATCAGCACAAAAAAGGGGGAATTTAAATGATAATGACAAATGTAATAATAACTTTTTAACAATAATTACTTCGTTCACCAGTAAATTGCTGTTAAAAGACAAAAACAGATGAGAAAATGGTATTTCTCTGACAGCAGCACTGACCAGTACTAGTTTCTTAGCTCATAGCTTTAGCGGCAGAACGTCGGTTGTACGTCCCGCTGTTGGAATCCTCTACAGTGAAATACAGTCACACTTTTACACCGTTTAGCTAGCTGTCAGCATTTTAACCGTGTTTAATCCAGTTACTACTGTAGCTAATAGTAGGCTAACGTTACATGCTGCCAAGTGTAACGTGTTATTTTGGATATCATAATATCGTAATATGGCATAAGTGTTGTCTTTTTCTGGTTTTAAGGCTGCATTACAGTAAAGTGATGTACTTTTCTGAACTTCCCAGCCTGTTGTAACTGTTCTATTATTTGCCTTTACCCACTTAGTCATTATATCCACATTACTGATGATTATTTATCAACAATATCATTATTTTAATATTTTGTGAAAGAGTCAACACTACAATATCGTTGCGTTATTGATATCAAGGTATTTGGTCAAAGATATCATGATATTTGATTTTCTCCGTAAAGCCCAGCCCTAGTTGGAAGTGACGCCTTATTTTGGGCGACGACGGACCAATGGGAATGGTTTAAATCCCCGTGGGGAAAAGGAACCGCCCACATGTCCAGGAGGATATAGTGGACAAGCAGAGAGTCGAAAAGGACCGTTGAATGTGACCCCACAAGGGAGAAGCATCTTTTCAGTCATTTTGTTTATTAAATCTTGATTGGACCCAAGCATCTCCTTCCTCAGAAATACGCAACAATACGAGGCACCGGTGTCATATTAGCACCGGATTTTAACATGCGCCGTTAACAGAAAATTGCGTTGCCTGTATCTTTGAGGGAAACGCACGTGTGTGGAAAGCGGTCACACAACAGCTGAACTGTTGCGTTGCGCACGAACGTAGTGTTTCAACTTTAGGGGGACAATCAAATAAAATATTGACTTCTTTTGAAAAGAAAAGATTTTCCAGTTTTGATTAGTATTAAAAAACACAAATATTGAACAGGTGGTTGGCAACCAGAGGCCAATTGACTCAATCTGGTTGCCAAGGGCAACAGGGCAACCGTTACGGTTGAGCCCTGCAGTGTATTAGGGTGTAAGATCTCAAAACAAAGCAGCACTGTTGTAGAACGGATCCAGTTTAGACACACACAGCAGCTGCTTTTGTGCTTCTGACAGAACAGACAATGTAGACCTGGTGTTAGCTGACACATACTTTAGGAACAAAAGCAACTCATATACTAATAATTGCTGCTGAGTGAGGGGTTGAGAGCCCTGCTCAAGGGCACCTCAGTGTTGGTAATGAGCAACTCAGATTTATCCTGCCGGGTCCTCCCACGTATTTGTCTAAACACAGCTCCTGGAAAAGCACAAATCATCCGTTCTAAAAACACTTGTTTGTGTGTTGTGAGTCTTACCATGGTTTTTCCACACTGGAAGCTGATGCTGGCCTGAATGCGGTTGTTGCTTCCCGGACATTTTTCTGTGCTGTTGTAATCCAGCACCGTGCCAGAGAGCTTCTGCAGGGACAGCTCACCTGCACATTCAAGACAAGAGAAACAAATCAGTCAATAACAGACCATTACACTTTTAGATTGATTAATAAGATAGAATTTCCCTCATGTTAAACATGTTGACAATAATGACTAGCATTCAATATGCAGACATTCAATTAAATTAAATTGAGTTACAACTCAGAAAGGGTGAAAAGACAGACTTTTCTACTAAAGCCGAGAGGAAACATAATGGATGATGCATTAATTTGAATAAAAGACATTAATAGCTTTCCACCCTTGTCTTTTTGTTGTATGCTTTACCAACCATTGATAATCATACACATTATGTAGAGCTACATAAAGACTTCCTGTAGCTAAGTTTCAATGTTTTGGAGCAGCATCTAATAACATTTATCTAATACAAATAACATTTATCTAATACAATTTAAGTATCAAGAAATGAAAAACACACAGGCTCTCATTCTCTGATTTGGTATCCCTGTATGTTACTGTACGTACACACACACACACACACACACACACACACACACACACACACACACACACACACACACACACACACACACACACACACACACACACACACACACACACACACACACACACACACACACACACACACACACACACACACACACACACACACACACACAGTTCTACATTAAGACTGGGGCAGTTAAATAAACTCACAGCAGGTCAGCCACATTCAACTACTGTGAGACTATCGGAGGTCTGTAAAAGTGTTACCAAACATAAAGCTGTTTAAGCAGACATTTAGCCTGACTAGAAACAAAACTGGATTCAGTGAAGCATTACAACCACAAATCCCCTTTTGTGATTAACTGTACTTGTGTATCTGTCTGTGGCTAATTGATGACCTCATTCTAGTCCTCGTTTGTATTTCAGCATTTCCGTTAAATTCAAAACGAAGAAATACTAAAGTTCTCAGGTCTTTTATAAATCTTTTCAGTCAGTCAAAGAGACTTTCATGAGCCCTTGAAAAGGGTGGGTGTGTGTGTGTGTGTGTGTGTGTGTGTGTGTGTGTGCTCTGCTGCCTCCGATATGGCTGCTGGACTGCTATCACAAAGGGATAGTAAGTGAATGTAACTGAACAACAGTGTGACCTACTAACACTAACTACTCTAGGCAGGACGGAAGCACAGCTCACGTCTCGGCCTGTTGCACTGCCTCGTCTTTTAAGTTCTGTGATACTCTGTTACACTTCATATCGGACATATTTTGGCAGTATTAAGGCTATTTACTATTAAGACAGATAAAGAGCAACAAGGTGGATTATGCAGCATGCGTGGTCAGACGTATCAAGCAATTTGAAGACGTCACCTTGGACTTTTTTTGGTGCGATTCTGGAAAAAGATTGTTGATATTTGAACTCAACACTTAAAACAAATACACCCCTCCCGTCAGTGCTCCTTATTTATCATCCCTCTCTATACGTCCGTGGCCTTTCCCCTGTTCTGTGCACCAGCATGAATGTGGCTGTTGCTGTTTTCCTGGAAAACAGAGGTGGGTAACGGTCCGAGCCACTTTGTGCGTTTCCCCATTTACAGAGCCGGGGCTGTGTATGGACACCGGATGTTTTTTCAGCGCGCACACACAAAACAGACAGCTCGCGAACCGTGAGGAGAGATTTGCTAAAGTGTCTTGGATTAGCATCACAGACTCCACCTTTAATCTAAAGCAAACAGAAAATTAAAAAAGAAAAAGGTGCTCTAAGCGATGTTGGGTGACGGCACTTCTTGTTGACGTTCAAAGTATTGTCAAACAAAACGGAGGCTAGCTCGCCCCTCCCTCCTCCTCCTCCTCCTCCTCCCGGCCCCTCCCCCTCCCTTCCATGCACTAAAAATGTGGAACAAAATAAATGTGATCCATCGTAAATGACATGAATCAAAGCTGATTACAACCACTGATCTTCATGAAAGGGCAAACAACTAACTTTTTACAGGCAGTACAGGTGAGTTTGTTTGTTACTCCAAAGATTTGGATTTGAGGAAGCACAAAAGACATGAAAGTCAAAGTGTGAGGATGGAATCTGTGGTTGCAGAGCAGAGTCAAGATGGAAGCAAGCAGTACAGAGAGATAGAGAGAGAGACAGAGATGGGAGGAGCTGGTGTGTGAGCGAGCAGAGCAGAGCATAACGTGTGTCTATTTGTGTTTGAGAGTGTTTGTGCTCGATGATGTGTTCCTGTGTCATGTGACAAGTCAGCTAGCATGATTAAACTGCAAGTCATCGGACCACAGTTCTTCTTGATGCTATTCTTTCACTTCCCAATGTGATCTTCCTCTTCAAAAAACTAAAAATCCAGAGAGGACAACTTCATAAAAATCAGCTGGGAAATATACCCTGCAACACAAACAACATGAGTCTGCAGTCTTCAGCTCTTTGTCACACACAGAAATCGGAGTCGGATGACACGCTGAGAGCTACCAAACAACAATTTGTCACCAGGGGAAGTTCACGGCCTCAGACTGCAGGACAAGTTTGGACTCTGGAATAACTCGGTCTGGCAGCCTGTCGTCTTAAGGAAAGGTCACGGGCAAAAATCAAAAGACAGTGACGCAACTCAAATTGAGAAACAGCCCCAAATACTCACAGTAAACCTGTTTCAAACTCCAAGTGATCTTTAGGTAGAATGTATGCATGTTTGATATTAACGTAGCAAATGTGACATCGGTTATATGGTCTAATGTAATTACACAGCATGAACTATGAGATTATGTACAGTACAGGCCGAAAGTTTGGACACACCTTCTCATTCAATGTGTTTCTTTATTTTCATGACTATTTACATTGTAGATTCTCACTGAAGTCATCAAAACTATGAATGAACACATATGGAATTATGTACTTAACAAAAAAGTGTGAAATAACTGAAAACATGTCTTATATTTTAGATTCTTCAAAGTAGCCACCCTAAAGACTAAAACCAGTCAAACCTGAAGTCAAGAAAACAAGCCCAACTCTGAGGTTCACTGTTCAATATATCAGTTGTCTTTGAGAATAGGCAAAATTTGTGTCAAATCATTTGCAAAATAGTGGAAGAAAAAGCCCCTAACAATTTCCCAGACCCCAAAGCGACGTCTTCAAAGTGCTTGTTTTGGTCAACCAACAGTGATATCTCACGTTTAAGAAGCAGCAAATATTTGGCATTTTCAGTTGATAAAACAACAGAAATGATTAATAAATCATCAATTAATTAAACTTATTGACTACTAATTTCTCCAATATCATTACATTTAAATTGGTTTATGGGGGTTAGGAGCAAGATTGTTTTTCCACTTCCAAACAGAGGGCATGACAGCCACCGATGCATTACATTACAGCGACAGCGACTTCCAATTAAGAGCTTTCTACCGTGAAGGTGCAAACTCCAGACAAGCAGTAAGCGCAATAGGGGTGGGGGGAAAAAATAGATACAGCATAGTATCGCAATATTTTCCATGGCAATACTGTATCGATACACAGACGCCAAGTATCGATGTTTTATTATATACAGTACAGGACAAAAGTTTGGACACACCTTCTCATTCAATGCGTTTTCTTTTTATTTTCATGACTATTTACATTGTAGATTCTCACTGAAGGCATCAGAACTATGAATGAACACATATGGAATGATGTACTTAACAAAAAAGTGTGAAATAACTGAGAACATCTTATATTTTAGATTCTTCAAAAGTAGCCACCCTTTGCTTTTTTATTAATAAGGGAAAAAATTCCACTAATTAACCCTGACAAAGCACACCTGTGAAGTGAAAAGAATCTACGATGCAAATAGTCATGAAAATAAAGAAACACATTGAATGAGAAGGTGTGTCCAAACTTTTGTCCTGTATTGTATGTGTTGGTCAGTTTGTCTGCTTGACGAGCAATACAATTTAAGTGAGATGAAGAAACAGAGAAATTTATGTTTTTAGATAAAACAGATGTTGACAAAGTCTTCTTTTGGGGACATAATTTAAAATTGGGAAAAATTTGAAGTTGGAAAAAAGGTAATAAATTGCAGAATATTATATTATTATATAATATTGCAAAATCTTTAAAATTAAAAAGTATTGTGATGATATCGTATCGTGAGGCCTCTGGTGATTCCCACCCCTTAAGCGCAACTACATTAGCTTTAAATAAGCAAAATTACAAAGAGCCATGTGAAAGTGCAGCTTTAAGAATATAAATACATATTTATTTATTTTTTATCTGATGCAATACATACTTTACCAAAAGATATTTTTTAAGAAGTTGTAATGAAAGAAACCAGCATAAAAAAACATATTTCACCTGACAATCTCAGCACATACGCATCTTATTTTTCTCTAAACCTACACGTTTGTTATGGTTGCGACTTAAGACTAAAGACAACTATCAACAAGATCAATACGTTTTTGTTTTGCCTACATGGCCACTTATTTGAAGGGATACTCTACTCAATGCATCAATTCTTAGAAAGAAAGAAGGTACACATTTACTTCTAAGCAGTCAATGGAAAAGGTATAGAAATGGAAAACATGATCACAGCAGACCTGCTACCAACATTAAGCCAGATAATGCCAAACTTATTTCATGCTTCACACAGAAACAGACTAGATGGAGTGTTTGTGGCAAAAAAATGACCAAAACAATACCAAAAAGCAGCACAGCTATATAACCACCACTTTTTCCATGCAGTGTTACCAAAGAGCCGTGAAATGTTCTGCTGTGTAGTGGTCATAAGACACATGGGACGCACCAGAATCAAAGACCAGCTCACACACTGCTACTCAAAAACTTTTTAACAGAGCAGTAGATTGGACCGCAGCATGTTGAATTCTGGCCTGCACCTGCTCTAAACATACTGCACACTTAATTTATCCAGCACAACAACACTGCCGGATACAAGGCTACAACAGGTTATTATTCTATGTCCTTTTATTACACAGAGTTTGTCTCCTGGTGGGGACAAAGGTGATTCTTGTTAAATCATATCTAAAGCTAAAATGTGCAACTGAAATGATGTTCAGAGTTGTTGTGGAAATCTTGTAAAGTGTGCCAGACACCAGCTGGCAAAGAGCAAAACTATTGTGACATTCCTTCGTAGGAAGACGACACAAGGTTAACTGGCTTTACACCCAAACTGCAAAACAGTTTACTGTGCTGGTAGCTCTGAACTAGACTCATTTAGACAAATAACTCCCGAACTAGAAGAAACAATTGAAAACCTCTTGCCTTAAACTCTTGGCCAACCAAAGGTATAATTCATTGTCACAGCAAAGGCAGCTGAATGGCTCAGGCTTAAAAATGTATCTAAGCTGACAACATGTTCACTTTCACCCTTGAAATCAAAATCAACCTATTTCCATTTGTTGCTTTTGTATGATGTTTATTCATTATCTCTTCAGCAGACTGCGACGATGCCATCACACCTGGCTGATAAGAGATGTCTTGTGCAACTGTGAAACCTTAACTGTGCGCCAGTGTACACCAGTGGGGCTGTACTCACCGACAGACTGGTCCGCTTTGCTGGTGAGGTATCGGGCGCAGACAGCGGTGGCGGGGCCACAGCTGGTTAATGGTGAAGACTCACAGAGCTTTAGCGTGTAGCTCACTTTATTATCCTGGTCTATGGCCTCCCATTTATAACTGCAACACACAAAAGTAAAAAGAGATTACGGAAAGAAGGAAGAGTAAAAATTAAAGAAAAACATTTAGGCGGTGCACACAGTTGAGACACACATTAGGTCTCAGCCCTGCAGCCTCGGATTAATTCATTGTTCGATCAATGACGACCATACTTGACAGTCTGAGCCCTTGTGTCTTGAATTTTTGTCTTTTATGCGTTCTTTGTTAATTGTTTATGCTTTGTCTCGTCTCCCATGAAAAGTTTCCGAGGAAATAACACGTAGCCAGCCTGAATTTACAGGTTAACTTGTTATCATTTCTGACTTATTGCTGTGTCAATATTTAGCTAGCTAAACAGCAGCTGACTGAACAGAACTCCAGTACAGGAGGTCAACAAACAGCTTGTAATCTTTATTTTAGCTCTGACATAAGTTACACGGTGTTGCAGTCTCTTTTATGGCTGCTTTACGGAGAGACATGTTCCATTCTCTGGCTGTCATTTAACGCTGCTAACATTTAGCGTTAGCTTGTTAGATGACAGTTCTCACGTAACGTTAGCACGTATCGTTAGCTACATTTTAGCATGATATAAACAACAATATATAACCCTTCACAACAGCTTTGGCTCGAACTTTGAATGCAATTTGAAGCTCTTTTAATTTAACAGTACGTCAGCTGGTTAAAACGTATCAAGCAGCACGTTTTCAAAAACAAGGCAACTATTATTTTTAATCAATAGGTTAGCTAGCTTACACCCGAGAGCTGCAGGCTAAATGTAAGAAATTAAAAGTTGATATTGAAACTGAAACAAAGAGCTGACCATTTGTTTATAAGCTACGTTTAACGGGAGACATGTATATGATCTCATGAGAGCTCGTGTGAAACCGGGTAAGCATGTCTATAATAAGCAAATAAATCACCAACTAACATATTTCTGAACATAAGGGTTAACGTTAGCTTGACGATCTTTGTGACGTTAAATTACACTCGAGGACGGAACTTTGTAATTTGTTCTGTTCCTAGCTGCAGCGTTTCAGCCGGAGGTGTGTTTGTTAGCTATAAGGTAACGTTACCTGCAGAGGTCCTGGTACCACGGGCTGCTGTCCTCCTCCGCTCCAGACCGGACCGACAAACAACCCAGACACGCCACAAACCAAAGAACCAGCTTCAGAGCCGAGCAACGATTAAATTTACAGTGAAATAACATGTTTAATGTGGTAGATAGTAGTCTGTGGAGCCTAACTAAGACGACATGATACAGCAGAGTCTGTCATCTGCGGCGGAGCGAATCAATAGGAAGTGAATGCACCACATGACAGGACATCATATGACTCTCACTCATGATGCTGACTGATGCCGCCTTCATGTCTGTGGGAATCCTGGTTATCTCAATCACCTTTATGGCAAGATAGTATTTGAGGGAAATCAGGGTAATCTAACGAACAACACCATTGAGTACTTTAAGGAAATGTAGCTTATGGAATTGACCTAAACATGACACCAAAAGTCAGGATATTTCAAATTTGTTGACTATTCTTTATAAATATCTTCTCTTATGAGTCCCTAAACATTATGGAAGTGTGCTAATTCACGGGGGTGGAGGTGGCTGTGGTTGAGTAGCTAGGCCATCCCCTAATCACAGGATTTGCAGTTCAATCCTTTAGTCGAAGTGTCCCAGGGCAAAACCAAATTCTCTTATCTCTTTAAGTGGTTGTGACATACAGTTGTGGCTGCATCTCCATATGTATGTTCTTTTGTCCTCTTTGAAATACACGATTCTGGTATATTAGTGATGTCAGTTCAAGTTAGAATTCAAAACATCTGAAAGAGCCGTCACATTGAGCAGTGGTTCCGAAACTTTTTTCACGTGAAAGACCCCTAAACTGACACAAGTTAGACCACAGACCCCGATTTGATAAATATATAGATTGTTTTCCTCAGTATTAGTAGGCCTAAAGTTAGTTTAGTATATGAAACCCATGACCAAAATAGTCACACATTCTGTCATTGTGTTACTTATACATGGAATTATAGTGTACATAAATGATTCCCCTTTTTGCTGAGGATTTCCTGGAACATCCTTAAAGGACCACTGGGGGAACTACTGACATAAATAATAGTAACTAGTACCTCACCTAAAAGATTACATGCACAACATTTCCTATTAGAAAATGTCTACTGTCTATATGGCACCTGAATGCAACATTCCTGATGAAAAGAACAGAGCGTCATCCACCTCAGTGGCAGGTGTCCACCAAATAAGAGAACAAGAATGCAGTTTTTCTAGCTACATATGAACGACTGTATGTTCAGTGGTACGTGTACACAGTATTCTACATGGCACATAACCCTGAGTGGTGCCTTACAGAGCGACCCTGTTCTAATGCTGCCTCATTCAGACCATGTAACCACAACCCTGATCATTTAGTTAGAATTTAATAAGTAGTTTTTTAAGAGTCAGTCCTCTGTCTGGGAGAAAGCTGTTCCTGAAAGTTACATGTCAGGTCAAAAGGCAAAAAAATGCATAAATTGAGAGCCTTAAGGTGTCCTATTGCGCCCTCTAGAGGCCATGTTTAACCACCACAAAAACTCTTGCTCATCACCGAGAAGACTGCATGTTCAGGGCCAGCTGTCTTAACAGTGATGGCTTTTTGGGGAATTTTCTCTGTTGCTGAAATAAAAATAGCTTTTAACGTTTATTTTTTTTCAAGACAGGTTTGCTTTCCAAACACCCTTTTTTACATTCATTAATTTCCTAAATTTCTACTGAAAAAGCTCCTCAAGGGTCCTTTTTGATGTATTTTCTTTCTATTTGAGGTCTCCATCTACACTCAGGGATTACACGGTCAGAATCTTAAAGCCCTAGAGCCAGTTGTTCCCAAACTTTTTCATGTCAAGGACCCCTCAGACCCCCATTTGATACGTTTTCGTCCCAGGGTCCCCCCATCTGATAGGAGTTTTGCTTTTAGATGTTTTGTTACAGAAAGTATATGAAAACCATGACCAAAATAATCATACATTCTGCCATTGTGCTACTTATGGATGGAATTATAGTGGAAATAAACAACATCTATTTTTTGAGCATTGGGAGACCAATATGGCTTTTGCAGCTCACTGTTCTCTCACAAGACTATCAGACCATCAATTTTGAACATTTCTGAATGTACAAGACACATTTATAAACAATAAAAACAATCAAACTTGTTGTACAGTGTTTAAAAATGTAGTGTTTAAAAGGAAGAGGATGGAAAGTGCAAAATATTGACTAAGGAATGTGTAAATGTATAGAGAAAGAATATGTTCTGTCAGAGTGAATCTGAAAGGTCTTAATTAGTGGGAAGTGATCACAGCTGTTGATCTCTGTTAGAAAGCCAGCAGAGGCCTTTGTGTTCACAGCATCTTACTTTGTTGAGATTGTGTTGCGTTGCATTATGCGACTTCTGATCGTCGTCTGTGTGCTGACAGGTACAAACTTAAGCATTCAAACAACGTATTCTCCTAAAAAAAAAAAAAAATTGGTGATTATTTACTCTTTTCTTTCTGTGTAGTTGTTGGCGGTGTTCCCATAAATCCAACCCAGGAGGCCACCAGTCATGCTCCAGGTTGGTGTTTACTGGATTGATTTTAAGTTTAAGTCAAGTCAACATGCAAAAATAACCGCACTATAAATTAATTTGTTACTAAAGAAATTTCACTGGATTTCTCTTTTTCAGTTAGTGTCGTCCCCTCAAATAACACCCAGAATGTGATTACCAGTAGTCATGCAACAGGTTGGTGCTTTATCTCTTTTTAAGACTTTACATTTAAGTTTGTGTATAAACCAACGTGATTTAACTTACTAGATTTCTTGTAGGTGGGGTTGCTGTAATGCCAGGGCCACAGCAATACGCTGCAGAAACCTTAGAAGGTAAACTTAATGTTATACATAAAAACAATTTAATGGATACAATATATGACAACTTTTTTTTTTTTTTTTTTTTAAATCCTGTCTTATAGAGCTTGAAGGAGACGTGATTGTCCATGAGGGAGACATTGTGATGTCGGTAAGATGGGACTATTTTTATTTTTCTCTCCACGTGGCTGGAAGAAAGCTGCTTAACTTGGTAATTTTTTATGACTGGAAGAAATATTTCCAACATGGGGGGGGAGAAATATGAACAATTGGACTTCTATGTTTTGTTAAACGTAGAATGTTTTCAAAATACTGGCATTAAAGGCCTATAAATGCAGTGTGGTATTTATAACTTAAAGTGCTCCTCCTGTGCTAATTTTCAGCTTCATAATTGTATTTAGAGGTTGTACCAGAATAGGTTTACGTGGTTTAATTTTCAGAAAATGCCATATTTGTTGTACTGCACATTGCTGCAGCTCCTCTTTTCACCTTGTGTGTTGAGCTCTCTGTTTTTAGCTACAGAGTGAGACATCTCACTGCTGTTCCGTCTTTGTTGGCAGTCGCACATGCTCAGTAGCTAGGTAAGGACTACTAGCCAGTCAGAAGCAGAGTATGAGGGTGTGCCATGCTAGCAGCTAGGCAAGCATAATGTGTGTTACAAAGTGACCACGTTGGTCTCTGAAGTAAAGGCTGGACTACAATAGAGCTGTTTGGAGCAGTGAAGCTCCACGTATGGCTTCATCTATTTCTAGTCATCTTGATGCACACTTACAGTAATGTGGGAAAACCATGTTAAAGAAAAATATTAATTGCAGCCCAGTATTTCTACATACTTTAAAAATCTGTCTGGAGGAGGACTTTTAAAAGTCTTGAGTTTGTGTCCAACTGGTAGTAACACCTAGATGTTGTGACTGTCTAAACTGACAGGACGACAGGAATGCTGTGGAGAGCATCTGGTCGGACGCCATCGTACCTTACACAATCGGCAACGAGCTGGGTGGGTTGTTGTGGTTATAACCAGATCAAATGCGTGACTGCTGCTATTAAGATGACAAACGGGTTTCTCTGTTTTTTCACTCCAAACAGCCCCTTATGAGTTGAAAATCCTCAGTGCCTTCAACATGATATCAGATGTCACCTGCATTCGCTTCATACAGCGCACCACAGAGTCAAACTACCTCCTGTTCACAAGTGGCACTGGGTGAGAAATGTTTCTGTGAAACCATCAGTTCAATCAGTTTCTTTTTTTTTATTATTTTTTTATTTATAATTTTATTTCTTCTAAATCACAATTATCATGGAGCACTTTAGGGTAGTTAATTAACACAAATAACTATTTTAAATGGTTTGATTGTATAATAAAACGAACTCTTGCAATGTAAAATAAGACCATTCAAGTAAAATCAAGATGAGCTGATAACATGTACTAAGATCTTCGGCATCTACATAAGACAACATCCAGGTTTATATGGCACTTAAGGTTGGAAATGTAAGAAATTCTAAGTACTTATTTGAATTGCTTCATATAGGTCTGGTATTAGGCTATTCCAAAATGTTTGACTTAAACTTTGGTTTCTCAATAACCTATTAGGTTGATTGAGATCTCAAAGACTTACTAAATGGCTAGATATCACCAGAGGTAAGGGGAAAAATTGTGTCTTGATTCTTGTCTTACTGGCTTCTGCTTGTCTCTCTAGCTGTGCGTCCTATGTTGGTTGTCAGGGAGGTGTCCAGCTGCTGTATTACAGCAAGTCATGTAGCCTGGGCAATCTCTGCCATGAGATCATTCATGCTCTGGGGCTGCATCATGAACATACCCGCGAGGACCGGGATCACTACATCAGTGTGCAGGAGCAGAACATCATACCAGGTAAACTCTTTTTACTGGCTAACTTTTTCAATCGTAATTCCCTGTTTGAAAAAACACTGTCACCAAGTTGTTTGGACATTCTGCAGACTTAAAACTAGAAATGTTCTTCTGATACCAGCATGTTAGGCAGTATTGGAAAAGCCTCTGATACTGCCTAAAATGCTGGTATCTGGGAGTACTCAAAGTTTATGCTCAGATACCACGCAATGTAGACACAAAGAATATCTACAGTTTGTTTTTTTCGTTATGACTGACTGTCAAACTGGATAATAAAAAGTTCAATGCCGTATTTGTTCATGTTTTTATAAGAGTTCAGCCTGAGCAGGCCGTATAACAGTGATAGCAATCATATCCCATCCACACAGGGATAGTAGTAGTATACAACTGTAAAAATGTGACCCACTGGTATCTGATCGGTATTCGGTATCTGCTGATAATTAAAGTTCAGGTATCTGACTGTATCTACTTAAAACTGATTTTTTGGGGGGGTTTTTGGCAGCGCACTTATTACTGACACATTGTTTTTAGGTTAAGGCTACAATGCAAGTTAATTTTCTTCTTTTTCGATGGCTCATTAACTTTCAAAGACACAAAAATTAAACCCAAATTTGCTTCAGATTTTAAAGATTGTATGAAACATTTGGACAAACTATTTTCTGCATGGCTGTAAAAGGCCAAAGCATGATAAACCATCTGATTTTATTTAAAGGGAGAGAAAAGAACTTCATGGTGAAACATGGAAACACTATGAACTTGCCTTATGACCTGGAATCCATAATGCACTACGGAGAGTAAGTTCTAACCCATAATTTCTTTCTCCTACATTTTTATAAAAGTTTCAAATGTTTGAATTTTTTGTCCTCAGTGGCTAATCCTGGACAGCTTTCATCTGTAACAGCTTAAATAATATAACTTGGAAGTACTTAGCGAGTATTCTGTCGCTGCAGGTATTTTTTCAGTGTAAATGGGAGTCCGACAGTGTTGTCAAAGCAGAATGAAGTGCTCATGGGTCAGAGAACGCATCTCTCCAACCTGGATATACTGAAACTCAACAAACTCTACAAATGTGGTAACAATTTCCTCAATACATTTATATAATTATGTTCTAACAATGTAAACGGCTCAAACTGCACTTTTCAATTTAAGCAACATATTCCAACAATACTAAGACTTCTTTTTTTTTTTCAGAAGAGGGAAACCATGAGTAGGCTGGCTGACGTGCATTTGCTATGATTTAATAAAATACAAAAATCCTGCTCAGTTGGCTTTCTTTAAACATACCGGTTTGCCTAAGTACATCAAATTAAACCCTATATGTCTGTAACACCCAATGATAGAAATGTTCTGCTCTGTGAACAGAAGCTGAGCAAAAGTGGCAGGTCTGGACCAAATTTTTAAAAGATCCATTTAATTTATACCTAAACGGTGATAGAAAAAAATGACTTCTAATTTCTTTTATTTTTAACTCATTACAGGTCTTAACTCTTTTAGGTGATTTATTTTAATATCAAAATGCCTCCTAGATGAGAGCCCTGAACAGCAAGAGGGGGGGGGGGGAGACAATTCTGGTGATTTATTAAGTCTGAGCTAAATGTTATTGATTTGATTTTAAAAAGGTGCTTTTGTTTTTTAGGCTCATTTAGACATGTTCAGCGCTGATTTGAAAAAAGCCATGACTGTAATATTACATAACTTGCAAAAGTACCCTGGGTTTATAGTGCATGGATAAATTAAAACTCACCTGGAAGTAAACATGAGTTTAGTTGTATTAAGAACATGGGGCAATGGTGCACTTCAGCCTCTTGTGGCTGAAATCAGTATTACAACAACAAACCCTAAGAATCGTCTGTGGGGGGGGCTTGGAAAAAGAATCCTGGCAAAAACTTTTTCACCAGTTAAGTCAAAGAATTTAAATCGGGTTTGGAAAATGGATCAGGGTTTCCATACTTTATGTAAAACATTTTTGACTCTTTCTGAACTTGGAAGTGGTTGCATACATAATGGCTGATTGTGTAGCAGCTGCTAAATGTATTTTAACCCAAGCAGGTAATATCCAAAGCTAAAATACACTGACCTTTGTTGTGCTTTTTTTTTTTTTTTTTTTTTTTTTTTTTTTTCTTATTGAAATCCCATTCCTACTCTTATTACTTTGACTGGACTGTAGAACATTCCTCAGGATTATATGACTACCATGGTTTATCTCTAATAACAGCAGACCTACAACAATACAGAGCTAACGGCAGACACTCATTCATATAACAACCATTGTTCTGTACAATTAAGCGGCAGCACAAACCTGGCTGACAGTAGCAGCAGTGGGTCTGTTTTGTCTGTAGGAGGAGCCACAAACAGACAGTCTACTGTACACTGAAAGAGTCTCTCCCACTTTACCTTTCATTTACCTGGCAGAAAGGACATAAGACTATTAGCTAATGCTATCAACATTGTGAATTCCTAAGGTAAGACAATTCACATTTTTCAGCATTGTGAATTCCTAAGTTGAGTATTATTGACATTTAAGGAAGGGGAAGTTCCTGAATAACATTCTAGTATTGTACTGTACTATTGTATGTTTTAGTGTTTAATTCATGAATGAACCTTTTTTCAGTGTTAAAAAAAAAAAAAAAAAAAAAAAAAAAAAATTCTGAAATAATGTGGAAACCATCTATTACTTGCATTTGGACTTTTTATTGCAAACTAAGGAAGCTTTTGTTTGTATCATTATTGTGCGAGCGTGTGTTAATCTAAATCTTAAGTGCAGCACTTTTTCTTCCCTTGTAAATGTGTTAAGATAATGAAGTTACAGAAGTTAACACATTTCATTTGTCTATTTGGTAGCTGGCACACTGACGCTCGAGTGTGATCGCTCTGTCTGTGCAGGTGGGTAAACAAAGTGTCAGGTTTATTTTGGGCTTCTCTGATTTACTGTGTTAGCTCACGCGCACACAAACAAGGTGCTGTAATGGTGCGTTCATGCCACCTGGGATTATTAGGGACCGCCCCCCGTGATTACGTTTTTTTTTCCGACTGCCAGCGCTCATGTGCTTCACTGTCTATGCGTGTTCTTCTGTTATTTTGGCGTTTGGCATAACAACTTGTTGCGTGACTGCCACCAACTGTTGGCATAGCCTAGAGCATCAGGTGTGTGAAAACATGGAGGCCACAATAACAAAGGACACCCCAAAGCTCTTCAATTACGCATTACTTTCCTCACAACAGTTTGTACAAGAGCTCAAAACATAGGCCTACTTGACTTGAATTGGTTTACTTGTTACTGGCAATAGCACACAACTTTTATAACTAATTTAAGTTACTCTGTTGAAACCAATGGACGACAGCAAAATATATTACATGCGTGTGTGCATTTTATTTATTTAGGAAAAGTTTCACACCCTTCAACGCATTTGAACGATCGTCGGCCATGTTTCTGTACGTCAGTTGTCACCAACTGGGAAACTGTTAGCAAAATCTAGCCCCAGTTTCACACCTCTGATTCCCACATGAAGTGACGTGAATGATGACGTTAAACTGTACATTTGAAAAAAGTAGCTCAACATTACTGCCTTTAACCCCATTCGGACGGGATCTATTTTCTCTCGGGGAGGTGGGGTGATTTTAAGCCTGTGCTGTAAGGTACAGGGGCCCGTTTCAGGAAGGAGGTTTAACAAACTGAGTGTAACCCTGAACTCTGAGTTGATTTACCCTGAGATGGGAAACTGACTTTTCGGTTCCAGAACAGCTGATAGGAGTTGGTTCAATCTACTCAGAGTAGGTTCACTTAGAGTTAAGCACGTGCACCACAATAAAAAGGCAGCATGAATGGAGCCATGATACTACGATTCACCATGGTAACAACCACAAACAAACTGGTCGGCGGAAATACTCATGTGCACATACAGCGAGTTTGAACCATGGATGTATTAGAACGGTTTGAACATGTATTTTGTTAAAAAAGCAACAGAGCGGCTGCTGTAAAATAGAGAGAATTGGCGTGGGAGAACATTGCTGCTCGAGTCAATGCGTAAGCAGTGACAGTGTATTCATTTCATATTTAATCCCAGGTAACCTATAATATTACTGGTGAAAACTGGCATGGTATTACACTTATAATTTCATTTAGGTGCAATCCTGCGGGCGAAAAAGTAAACTACTACTAATCCCGTTCTGAGACTGCAGCACCATTTAACAGAAATATAATGTATGGCTCTCAGTGGTTTGTGTCCAGGGAACACTACAAAAACGTAAAAAACAAAAACACGTTAAAGATCAAATCCCACTCTTCTGATGGCTCTACATCCAGTGGCTTTACTAATATGATCCGCATAACCACTGTTGTAAAGAAAACTGCCTTTTGCAAAAAACGTAATGCGACACAAAGAATCTGCTAAGTAAAAGCATGTCCACGATGGTGGATGTTAGTGATATGAGGACGGATAAGGTATATATCTGATCGACTGTGAAGAACATACCTGTCAAATCCGTTATGTGGAAATGAAATAGATTTATTTTCATTTCCACATAACAGATTTGAGAGTTGGGACTCAATATCATCTCCCGACGTAAACTCTCTGAAGTAATACAGCTTTTTCATCAACGGGATCGTCGACAAAAGGACACAAACGTTTTATAATCTGCCTAACATAAACCACAAACTTTTTATTTATGCAGATAAACTGCGCTAAAATGCCTGATACAGACTGAATGAATGAGATAATGAAAGTGCGCTGTGTCAAGGAGGGAGGAGACAGAGAAACTCAAGGAAGAAAACCTGCTCCTGACCAGGTTAGGTTCACAGGCTCAGTTACCATAGTAACTGACTGAGGTGAAGTTACCTCTCTTTCTGAAACGGGCTGGAGTTACCCCTCTCTCTCAGGTTTGATTAACCTCCCTTTCTGAAACAAAACCCAGAGTTTCCCCTCATCTCAGGGTTAACAAACTCAGTTTTTACTAAACCTGCTTTCTGAAATGGACCCCACGTATTCTCCTTTGAGCCCAGTTTTTGGAGCATATATTTGCACAATGAGTATTCTGAATTTGCTGTAAGCTGTACCTGTTTGTATATACCCATGGATGTATAGATGAATATCACTGTATTCATTTTTTAAAAGATTATTTTTGGGTTTGTATTGCCTTTATTGGATAGGACAGATTAAGACAGGAAAGTGGGAGAGAAGGGGGAGGGGGAATTGAACCCTGGGCTGCTCCGGTAAGGACTGAGCATGCTCTACCAGGGCGCCCCATCACTGGATTAATATGATACTGAAGAAAACTAAACCATATGATGATCCTCAGGCAAGTTCTGTAGCATCTTTTTTATGATGATTTCTACCAACATTTATTTGTGTATTGGAGACAATGACATCCTCGGGAAATGTAAGTCACACTGAATGATATCAATATGTGTTTTCATGTCTGGGTGGTTAAGATTTGACGGAGTTACGACTCCGAGAAGGAGTTTTTTGTGATTTTTGAGTCAAATTGATCTCATGCAGTACCTTTTTGGAAGCTTATCAGTGATCAAAGATACATGGTTCTCTTGGCTATCTCTGCTGCATTTACAGTTTACGATGCTGCATGGCTGCATCACTGGTGTTCAGACTGCATGACAGAGGTCCAGAGGTGGTGAGGGAGGTGCTTCTGGAGCGAGGATGGGAGGAATACGACCAAGAAAAACGAGAGGACGAAGACTGGAACCTTTACTGGCGGGGCTCTGCATTTCGCAATTCCGAATATCACAACCTGTTGCCATGGCAGCGGCTCAACCACCATCCCAAAACTGTTGGCATCACACGCAAGGTGACGATGGTCTGACATATTGTGTTAACTTGTGTGTGTAAAAGAAATGCTAAGAGTTTTCGGTGATGATCGACACCAGAATAATCTGTGTGTTTGTACTTTCTATTACGAGGTGTCCAGACTTAAAGGAATACGGCACCATTTGTTGAAATAGGGCTTATCACGGTCTACCCGGTCTACTCTTCTGTCACATGCTAACCGGCAACATAGGATTCCATTCACTACGCTAAGCTAACTAGCGGCGGTGCTGCCGGTGTTGACTAAAACAATGCATGCACAAAAAATGCGTTGGCCCACCTATCTACAGCTATGGGAGACCGTGATAAGCCCTATTTCAACAAACGGTGGCGTATCCCTTTAATAAAGGATACATTACTAAGGAAGTGTTGCCAAAAGAAGAATCTGTTTTATGAATATACTATGGCTACAATTTGTTATTGCATTCATCTAAATTGATAAATAAATATCCGGTAACACTTTACTTGAAGGTATCGACATAATCGTGACATGACACTCATGAACATGTCATAAATGTTATAAACAAGTCATAAATGTTTGACTTCTGTCATTAAAGGTCATTTGGTTTTTGTCATGACAAGTTGACATTACATTTGTTTGGGATGTCTTTGTAATGACAACTTGACATTAACCAGGATGACATTACCAGAGAATGTCTTTGTCATGACAACTTGACATAATGTCATCCTGTTCAATGTCAAGTTGTCTTAATAAGGACACTCCAAAGAAATGTCAAGTTGTCATAACAAATACAGCTTCTGGTAATGTCATCCTGGTTAATGTCAAGTTGTCATTACAAGACATCCCAAAATAATTTAATGTCAACTTGACAACTTCTGGTAATGTCACTTTGATTAATGTCAAGTTGTCATAATCAAGACAACCTAAACAATGTCAACTTGTCATGACAAAAACCAAATGACATTTAATGGCCGAAGTCATAAACGTTTATGACTTGTGTATAATGTTTATGACACGTTCATGACAGTGACATGTCACGATTATGTCGATACCTTCAAGTAAAGTGTTACCGGATATCCTTCTGTTGAAAGTCAATCTGTTTTATATTTTTAAAAATTAGAAAAGTGTGTATACTTTTAGGTATACACACTTTTCTAATTTTTTTTGTCAGCTCTAGATTACATGCATGTCAGCGTTTGAAGTACTGCTTAAGAATACATTTTACAGTGTTTATCAAAGCACATTTGCAAAGACAAATGTGCTTTTCTATATAAATGTAAAAAGTACATCTAGGGCTGGGTCTAAGGCTAGGTCTAGGGCTGACTGTTGATGATGCTGTGCAGCTAGCCCTTTTTTTTCATTTATTAATCAGTTGCTCGACTTAATAATGCTGCTGTGCAGTCTTTCACTTTTCTATGTACTTTTCTCATTCCGTTTTGTCTCGTTCCAAACCTAGAAAGTTGCCAAACAGAAATCGGCTGGGAAAGGGATTGTTCTTTTTAAATTAAAATAATCAGTCTAAAAGAATGATTTTGTATTTCTTTTGGAAGGACTGCTTGGCACGTAACCTGAGGAGAATGAGAGCCACGTTTGGTTCAGCTCTCTACGACTTCAGTCCCACTGCCTTCATCCTCCCCAACGACTACACCCGCTTCCTGTCCGAATACCACAAACTGCGTCTGACCAGAGGGCCGTCGGCCTACTGGATATGTAAGCCGGTGGATCTCTCCAGAGGCAGAGGGATCTTCATCTTTCAGGACATTAAGGACTTGGTCTACGACTGTTCTGTGATCGTACAGAGGTACGTCAGTAACCCTCTGCTGATCTCCGGCTACAAGTTTGACCTGAGGATCTACGCGTGTGTGAAGAGCTTTCATCCACTGACTGTTTACGTTCACCAAGAAGGCCTGGTGCGTTTCGCCACCGAGAAGTACAACCTGTCATCGCTGCATAACCTGTACGCTCATCTCACCAACACCAGCATCAATAAGTTTGGTCCCTTCTACAAAACCGAAAAGGAGAGAGTAGGCCAAGGATGCAAGTGGACCATGAGCAAATTCAGGCATTTTCTCCACAGCCAAGACATCGACGAGCTTCTTCTGTGGCAGAGGATCAACCGCATCGTCACTCTGACCCTGCTCACCATCGCTCCCTCCGTCCCCTCCTGTCCAAACTGTGTGGAGCTGTTTGGCTTCGACATCCTGATTGACGTCAAGTTCAAACCTTGGCTCCTGGAGGTTAACTACAGCCCTGCGTTGACCCTGGACTGCCAAGCAGATATTACAGTGAAGAAAGGGCTTATCGGCGATCTGATTGATTTGATGAACTATACGATGATTGACAGCTTGAGAGAGAAGGCCTATCATAGACGAGGGTACACGCAGCCTTGTTTCCGTGCCAACCACCCCTCACATGTTTCAATACCTGTGTTGTCGAAGTTTAAAGAAACCAAATTTCAGAAGCGAAGGAATGGTAGCCCGTCCCCACAGACACTCCCTTTGATAAAAACGCTTGAAAAGATGAACCAAAGGCAGTCCAGACAACATGCGTTTGTAGCCGACTACCAAAGGCACCTTCCCCCTGTCGACTTAGACGAGACACATGCATCCAGGGGTAGAATAGTTGACACCACAGCCAACAAAACCCACACAGACAGGAAGACCCTAAACCTGATACTCAGCCCACATTCAAGGACAAAAGTGTCAGTGGTAAACAGACAGACGTGTCCAGCTCTTGCACCGAGGCTGGCGGACAACAGGAGTCCTCGCCTGTCTGAGGTTACAGACCATGACGCCACTGAAATAGAAGCTGAGACGGAGCTCGCAAGAGAGACAGACGTTTCCTCTTCGATACGGGATATCCCACACAGGGGGCTGGGATTCAGACCATCAAAGATTCCGAACATTTACAGGTATGTACAGTACTAGACAATTGTAATTTATTTAAATGTATTGTTGTTTGAATGCAAAATGTATCATTAATAATGCTTGTCTACAGGGAAGATTGTCACCTAAATTTAAGAGACATTTCAATCAAGTATGCATTAATGTATTAAAATCCTCATTATTATTATTATTATTATTACATCATTCTTCGTTTCAGTGATTACTTTTAGTTTCTCTTGACTTAAAGGACAATTCCGCCGCAAAATTAACCTAGGGGTTAATAACCCATCGTTCTTGACCGTTCTCTGGGATCTGTTTTCATGCTCAAATGTGACCAGTTTTTAGCACAAACCGCTAATTGGCTTGTAACGCTAGTAGTCAGGGAATAGATGAAGTAAAAAAGTGCTATTTTATACCACTAACAAGGCTCAAAATAGCACCACATTTCCACGGTAGCATAATGAGGGTCCCTACAGGTAAACCAAAGCATTGAGAACTTTGTAAGTGTACAGACTGTATTGTTCCTGTATACAGGCGGGCGCCATCTTGGGAAAACCGTCTCGAACCACAAACGGCGTGTAATCAGTAACCAGTAACATAGCTCAAGTAGGGCGTTTGAGGACTGGTCATGACTGTTTTCCCAAGATGGCGCCCGCCTATATACGTGAATGGTACGGTCTTTATAAACTATCTTTTTAATAAACTGTCTGTACACTTACAAAGTTCTATATGCTTCGGTTAACATGTAGGGACACTCATTATGCTACCGTGGAAGTGTGGTGCTATTTTGAGCCTTATTGGTGGTATAAAATAGCAATTTCTTTTTACTTCATCCATGGCCCGACTACTAGCGTTATAAGCTAATTAGCGGTTTGTGTACTGGTCACATTCGATTAGCATGAAAACATATGAGAACGGTCGACTCGGTACCCATGTGTTATTAACCCCTAGGTTCATTTTGCGCCGGAATTGTCCTTTTAAATGTTGTTTTGGAAGTTTGGCCAAAGTTTTGTGCATTATGTTTAAAAACTACATTTCATGGCTTGAAAGTGGTAAAAAACTGATTGAGCAAGATACCACCCAATTCCAACCATTCATATAGCATAAACAAATGTTGCGATTGTTTCACAGTGGGAGTCACCGACCGGTAAAGATGGAGAGAACAACAGCACTAAACAGAAAACACATTCCTCCGCTCAGAGTTGGAGACTTTATACGGACATTCCCATTTAATACAGCCACTCTGAGGGCCTCGCAGCATCAACTGGATGTCAAGATAGTCATACAGGAGCTTCACAGGGTCACTGCTCAGTTGGCTACATCAGGCAGCAAGTTGAGGAGAGAAGAGAAGGAGGTGAAGAAAGATGGTGAAGAAGACTTTGATTCATTGTTGTGGGGGCCAAAGGAACCTCCATTGCTCAGTCAATTGTTCAAACCCACTTAGAGTGGCATTTTTCTTTCTTTCTGGATTTGTTGCTAAGCCCTGACTTGTTTTTCCTTAGATTGTTTGTTTTTTTTCAAAAAAAATGGAAATGGAAATCTTCTGTATTCCAAAATATTTTCCCAGGACAATTAACAAAAGGATTGTGCATCTTTTTTATTTAAATAGCATCAAATCTCAGTCAAATTTGGCACAAAATTAGCCTCTATGTGAATGAGCCTCACTGCAAAAACCAGCCAGATGCAGTTACCGTGAAAACTTTGAGCGTCTTGGCTAGTGGTCATAATTATATTGAATCATTATTGTGTAATATCGCTTGTTAAAGTTTTTTTTTTAAATGATTAGTAAATAATAAATCATGAATTACTTAGCTGCTACATGAGAGTAAAATACAAAGTTAAATCTATACTGTGAGAACATCTCTAATCCACTAAAAGTATTTCCTCACAGCAATACACACACACACACACACCTCTCCGTCTTACATTTACACATATAAACACACATTAATTTAAAATGTCAGACGATAACTTTTCCTTGGTGCGTACTCTGCCTGACGCGTACTTGGTTTCCTGTCGCCCGTCGGGGTAGATAGTCTTAACTGTCCCATCAGGATACTCCCTCCTCTTGAACTGGGAAGTGTGGATTTCTGTCTGACCGTTGGGGAAATCAACCATCTTCTCACCTAACCTGGAAGAGATGATGATGATCCAGAAAGCACAAAGAAGAATTTACTTCTTTTAGGCTCCCATTAGGCCCAGTACAACATTTTCTTGAATAACATAACCACAACATTTTAGCAAGTGCTTTTCAATACTTCAGTAAAATAACGTTAAAACAGTGATATTAATTGAAGATCTTGTTCAATTTACTGAAGGGGGGTGGGGGGCATGCAGGGAGAAACATGAGACAAACTATTACATGGATACAACGTGAGGTTAAAGGGTGAGGTTTATATCGATTATTTTTTTTTTTTTTCTTAAGACCTCATAAGGAGAAGATTCCTGATCGGCCCATCTGAGCTTTCATTTTCTCAAAGGCAGAGCAGGATACCCAGGGCTCGGTTTACACCTATCACCATTTCTAGCCACTGGGGGACCATAGGCAGGCTGGGGGAACTCATATTAATGTTAAAAAACCTCATAAAATGACATTTTCATGCCATGGGACCTTTTAAAAAAAACAACAGGAGCAGTGGCTGACACACCTGTCCTGTTAACCTGATTGCTGCAAATGACATGATACACACATTTTTAGATTCAGTATGATTTACACTTTCCGAGGATATATTATCTCTAAGGTTCATTGTGAATAAAAAGGTCCCTAACATAAACGTCTGCTAAGAAATCATTGAAAAAAGACGCTACTGAAAACTCTACCAGACAATCATCACTTTCACTTTCATCATTTCTCTGAGGACTCAAAGTGATAGTTGTCTGTACATCCATGAGTACTTGGGTGTAATAGGAACTGCTAAAAGCTAATATGGCATACTTTTAATGGTGCCTATTTGAAAAATGCAAACAAATACAGGATTTAAAAACAGAGCTTGAGTTGTAGCATGCAGCTATTAAACCAAATGACTCCTTGTCTCAACTTTGCTTGAGTGGGGCCCAACGTGTCAGACAGAGAACTTTTCCCAATAATAATGTCCTTTTTTCATGGGCCAGAGAGCGTGGGGGTAATCCTATCTATCATTTTCCCAATTGCTGCATGAATGGCTTTGGCTCGTGGGTGATCTGAGGCCCACTGTTTGTTCGGTGTAGGTCTAGCAAAGCTGGTAATGGTCGTCTGGTTAACAAGTTAACAAGTTTTTAGCTGTGACTGTTTCTTTGCCGTACCTGAAGTTGCTGCATTTTGGCTGCTGTCTGTAATTTCCTTCATGCACAACTCGTATTCTTTCGGATGTTTCATTCGCAAATGTTTTAACGGCGGCGATGTTGTGGATTGTTTAGGGTCCTCGCCAACACGAGACAAATCGGCACTGCAGATTGAACATGTAGCTGGACTTGAATGGCCTTCTTTTGACTGCCAAACAACAATTTTTCTGCTCACGAGTTCCATTTTCACTTCCTCACAGCCTACTGCATTGAGTGGTCCACTTACGTATACACCTTCCCGTAATCAACGGTGGTGTCATTAAGTCGACCAGCGTAGCGCACATAGTGCAAGCGTAGGGTTCGTGGAAAAAAAATGACCTGATTACCTCATGGTGTACTAACATTGTTTATTTATGAAGAAACCTGCTACTGGCCACTGCAATGACAGCTAGTCCTTCTGGCTTCCACTGACTTTGTGACCCTGCAGACACCCTGAGGATAACCCTGAAATAAAGCAGTGACTTCGGTCTTACGGTGAGAGGTGAACGATGGTGCCATCGGGGAAGATTGTCCTCTCGCTGCCGTCAATCTCCAAATACTTGATGGTCTGGTCTGGAAATAAGATCTCTCTCCTCCCCCCAGGGTGTCGCTTCTCTGTTACAGAAGGGGACATTTTATAAATGAAAGACAATCCTATGAGCTGTAGTCATATTCTCACAAGTATATATTACATATCACATAAACTTTTTTCCATTTTCTGTAAGAGATGTTAACCAACAGTAATAAAATAGTTTAAACTGATTCAGTCTGTTGTCAGTTTGTCAATAAATCATAATAAATCTAATATACTGTATATAATAAAGATTAGGTAGCTTTGTTTTGATGTTTACTCTTGCAGAGTCAAATCAACAGTACTTAAAAATGTTCACCTGAAATTAATACAATGAGGTTTATAATGAGGTTTAACTCAAGTATGAATTAAAATGTTCATAAATATTCTTTCTATACCATTTAAACCTGCAATAACTTTTTTTTTGGCCACTTAGGGCAGCGGCAACAAGTTGTGAACAAAACATTGGTACATCATCACTTTAAAAGGTCCCATGACATGGTGCTCTTTGGATGCTTTTATATAGACCTAAGTGGTCCCCTAATACTGTATCTAAAGTCTCTTTTATATAGACCTTAGTGGTCCCCATAATACTGTATCTGAAGTCTCTTTCCCAAAATTCAGCCTTGGTGCAGAATTACAGCCACTAGAGCCAGCCCCACAATGAGCTTTCCTTAGGATGTGCCATTTCTGTGTCTGTAGCTATTGAGGAGGAGAGAGGGGGGGGCAAGGTGGAGGGTGGTTGTGTGGCTTTGACCAACTGCCACTTCGCTCGTTTGAAAGCCATGATGTCTCTCTCTCATGGGTGGGCCAAATTCTCTGGGCAGGCAAAGCAGAGAAAGGGGAGGTAAGTTATGAGGTCTTATGAGCAAGATTCCAGATCAGCCCATCTGAGCTTTCATTTTCTGAAAGGTAGACCAGAATACCCAGGGCTCGGTTTACACCTATCACCATTTCTAGCCACTGGGGGACCATAGGCAGGCTGGGGGAACACATATTAATGTTAAAAAACCTCATAACGTGAAATGTTCATGCCATGGGACCTTTAAAGTTGATATGGCAAACTGAAGGAACTGTAGGGTGATGTGAAAAGGTTCGGGTGGAGTGAGGGTTTGGTGAGCGAACACATTCAGCAGTCATGTCCAATATTCTCTCACTTTTAGCTCCGTTTTTCATCTGTACCAACTCCTGAGGGAAATATCGGTCTCTTTACCTGCTAAATGCTCCACTACAGTATGTTCGCCAGCTGGTCTCTGACCACGTCTGTCTGCTGCTGAGCAGGTAGCGGTTGTCAAAGCTTTTTGGCTGACAACAGCTGTCAGCTATGGAGTTAGAATCATGCCAAAAACTCACACACACACAAAACGTGTTTTACTCACGCCCAACGATTCACAAACAAACTCAGTGTTGTTTGAAAATACAAAACATCATTCACAAACTAATGCATTTTGTTCTGCAAATAAGAAACCTACCTATCAAACAAATACAGTATGTTTTACACATACAAAAACGTATTTCTTTAATGACAAAAAATATCCTGCAAGTACAAACTAAAATCTTTCAAGTACAAAACAAATTCTACAAGTACGGAAAAAAAAATCCTTCAAGTACAAAAAAAATCCTTCAAGTACAAAACTGTCACGTGACTTTTGGCACTAACTTTCCGCCTTGCTGATCCACACACAAATGCCCTCAGATCCACACACAAATGCAGGTAAATTTTCTAACAAATGTCCTGTAATTCGCACTCCACAACAGCAGGTGGCGCTGTTAAGTAAATTTAAGCCTACCAGGACCATAGATATATAAACGCAGATTTTTTTAAACGTTATTATGGTGCATAACTTACTGGAACAAAACTGAGCAACGTGTTGTTGCTGATGACAAAACCACTGATTATATATATGTATATTGAAGCGATGCTGGCGTTAAAGACCCGCTGATCGTTGTCTGATTCTCTGAAATGAATGCCGGCATTGCATTGTGGGAAATCGGCTTTGCATGCGCCCAACTCTGATCATATCGTGTTCTGTCTTACAGCATACTGTAATATTTCACCAGTAATAAGACCAAAATAATAATATTAAAGTAAAGAAATGCATACTATGATAATATCTACATATATGTTGCTAGATGTAGTATTATAGTTTAAAAAATATCAAAACAACAACGCAGCTTCCCTGGCCGAAATAGACCGAAATAATAACATTAAAAGAAATACAATTAAACCATGATAAGATCTGGTGAATAAATGTTGATTAAAACAGCAGTTATTGGGCTAAAAATACCAATAACAGCAAAGCTGTATACAGCTTCTCTGTACAGAAATAAACGTGCTGTGATCAGGGAATCTGTGCGTAGACCACGGATGATGCCGGTCATTGACCTACATTGAAAAGGAGGTGTAGAGGGCTGTGGGTGGCTGGCGTGAGACCAGTGGAGGTGTCGGTAAGAACAGTTCTTGTCCAATCACTTTCAATTCCACAATTCTTTTATTCCAAGCATTATCAAGAAGACAGGTTACAGGTTTGTATGGTTACGTGTTTGGGTGTGTGGTTTATAGAGCAATAACGCACACAAGGCAGGAAACACAGCATGTCCAGCATCAAAGATCCTCCATGTGGTTTTGAACAAACATACATGCATCGCATCCGTGGGCCCGTCACAGAATTTTCGGCGAATCTGTGAAACTGCCACAGTTTTAGAGTTAAGGGGCCGTGTTCATTTCACAGAATTCTGTGAGATCGGCAGCCTGTAGGCTACTACGAAGCAAGATCAACATGCTGGATTTCTTCTACCTATCAAAAAATGTATTTGTTTGATAGGTAGGTTTCTTATTTGCAGAACAAAATGCATTAGTTTGTGAATGATGTTTTGTATTTGCAAACCACACTGAGTTTGTTTGTGAATCGTTGGGCGTGAGTAAAACACGTTTTGTGTGTGTGTGTGTGTGTGTGTGTGTGTGAGTTTTGGCATGATTCTAACTCCATAGTCTGCTGCGGCTCCAAATGACGCTGTGAGAGCGGTGAGAGTGAACCGAAACAGTTAAGTTGTGGGCAGGACAGGTAAACAATGTATGAGCTCAAACTATAAAGCTCTGTAAAGCCCAGAAGAGCTGCAGATTTGAGAGATAATTCTCTGTGGGTTAATCACTCCGAGTGCCCCCTTACACGTTGTTTTCACACTGTCATTTGACACATTGTACTGAGGTTCATTTTTTGTTTTGTTGTCCCGTTTACAGGGACATAAGGGATGCACCTTTAACTAAAATGACTTCTCTTTGTGATCATTTCTTCTGGTTGGATGATTATGAAACATCTGAGTTGTGCTTTTGTTGCCAAGCTTGGGAGAGAAGAAAGAATACTTTGTTTAAGAATGAGCTTTTACATAACTTATAATTTTGTATAATGTAATGGGGAAATGTTTTTGTAATGTTTGTACATTGCAACTGAAATGTTGGTGTCTTATAAACACATGAGCGGGTTGGGCACTTTGTGTGCATGACACGGAAATAAAGAATCAAACAAATAAAAATCCATCAATATAGTTGCTTTAAAGATGAGGAATATAGAATGTATAGAATATAAAAAAAGACATAACAGTCTTCCAACAGATGTAGCTTTGTCAGTCACTCTCTTACCAATCTGCTTGTTGTGGAAGTGAAGGACCTCCAGGCCATTTGGGTGGGTGGTGTGCGTTGTCTGTGAACCAGCATAGTAATACACCTGCAACACGCCATGCACAAGTGCTCCACATGAAAAATAAAGACATGCCACTGTCACACTAAATGCTTGCTCTTGGGGGAATTACCAGAATTGTTGGGTCTTTGTAAATTATAGAGTGTGGTCTAGACCTACTCTATCTGTAAAGTGTCTTGAGATAACTCTTGTTATGATTTGATACTATAAATACAATTGAGTTGAATATTAACATCATCATTTGATAAGTTTTGATCAGGTCAACGTGGCACAAAAATGCAGCCACAAGAGCTCACCACTTTCCCATCTTCCAAAATGTGTTTGATGTCTCCATTGAAGAACGTGACCGTTTTTGTCTTCTGGTCTGCAGAAGTTACTTTCCTTGTCCCGTCAGTGAAAGTCACCAGGCTGCACCCGTTAGAGAGAAGCTGCTCCATCTCGGGAGATATAGAGATCTTCGTCAGTACAAAATTGTCAACGTGGGGGGGGTTGAGTGTCATCCAGTTTTCAAATTAAAGATTTCAGTGATTTAGAGTCATTTCCACAAGATTCTTTTGCAGGTAATCATGTGTTTGATTTCTCGTTTCTGAATTATGTTGAGAAAATGTACATCTTTAATAGGAAATTAAGTTTATTATGATTATGTAAATCAAATATGAATAATATGAACCCCTGAAAGATCTTTAATACTTGATTTATTTAAATTTCAATGTTTTTGGTGTTGTTTTTTTTTTACATATTCTATTGACAACTCAAAGTAACCCTTTAGGTTTGGGAAGGTAAAATCAAGTTTGGGCAGTGACAGAACTGACACAGGGAGCATATCCACTTGCACTGCATAAACATGTAATGAGCTCAGTCAGTGCTTTGACACCATCTTTTGTCTGTCCTCATAAATTATGGCCCGGGTGCTTAAAAACCACTTAACAGTGTATTGTATGATTGAATAATTTGATACCAACAAGATTTACACAGCAGTAAAAATGAAATGCACTAATGGGTCACTAGCCTTGAGAGTTTGAGGACCCTGTTTATCTGAATGTTAACATTGTTTTGTATTAACAAAAAAATATTAAGGCGGTATTAAGCGAAGACTTTTGTTACATGGAGCTTGATGCATTGGCTGTACTTCTTTACAATAAAATGAAGTTCTGCTTTGTATAAACTATATTGAAAGGGAACAACAATTCAGGGTAAATCATACAGAAAAAAAATGGATAAAATAGGGAAGATTCCATGTTGAGATATATATATATATATATATATATATATATATATATATAAAGACCATGAAGTAGGCCTATATTTTACCTCTGTCGGTCCCTCCTGGTGTACAGTTTGTGTTTGTGCAGTGCGTTGGACGGCCACTGGGTGGCAGTGTGGAGTAACCGTAAGGTTCTTCCTCAGCTCAGAGGTTTCTGTGATCACCTCCTGCAGCTGGCGTCGAACTACAGACCAATCGCTGTCTCTCTGCTTGAACTGCTGCTGAAGGGCTTCCATCTGCTGCCTGAGGGCCTGCGCACACACACACACACACACACACACACACGTTTGTTTCACTATCTTTGTGGGCACCGCTATTGACCCTAACCTTAACCCTTACCTTAACCCTAACAATAACCTAATTCTAACCCTTATCCTAAAACCAAGTCTAAACCCTCAAACAGCATTCTTAAGGGGTCCAGAATTTTGGGCCCCACAAGACTGTGCTGACCCCACAAATATACTGTATTCCCCGGGTTTTGGACCCCACGAATATAGTAAAACAAGCCCACACACACACACACACACACACACACACACACACACACACACACACACACACACACACACACACACACACACACACACACACACACACACACACACACACACACACACACACACACACACACACACACACACACACACACACACACACCTGTAGACATAGCTCTGTATGACTCATGTGTTGACTTAAAGAAGTGGTAGTGTGTTTGGAAATGTTTGCACAGATTTACGCCATGCTGTGTTTTACCTCACACCTGATGACGAGCGTCTCAATTAGCAAAAACGGCAAATAGTTTCGAGCTAAATGAAGTCAAATCGAAAGTGACGGCTGTGGTGTGTTATTCCAAAACCACCCTGGTACTGAGAAACGAAAATTTCCCGGAACTATTATTTTATTTTTTTTAGCATGTCACAGTGCAACACTTGTCCTCTTCACCACTAAGTTTGGGTTCAAAATGCTAAATTATAGAGTTGGTGTACGATTTTATTATATCATTCATTTATTTAACATGGCAAATACTTGATTTTCCTTTTCAGCTGAAACATAATCATGATATATACAGGATATATAAATAAAAACATTGGCATCATGCTCTGCTCTTTATTGATCTCACACATATTATATATCTTACTCATATTCCGATTATATTTTGTCTAACCACATTATTGTCTAATGAGAAAAATGAAACGCACAGTTCATAGTATCCCGTAACGCTGCTTTTTTAGAAAGAAATGTCAAAATGTTATAGTGACAATTTCATCAGTTGCAGTGCTTAATAATTATTAGCACACAAATAAATATAACAAATGAAAGTGATAATATATATTGAATTGATTTAGTCACCATGATTAAACCGTTTTTCTTAACATTAAGAGGTGTTTCTTCAACTTTATGGTAATTTTTTTTTCTATAGATACAGAGAGATGTCGCTGTTATTCAGCATACCCTCGTTGATATAAATTTGGGTTGACAAACCAATAGACACACCTCAGTCAGTATCATGCAGCACAGTTAAACAGTACCACAAACTGCAGCCTCAAAACATATTCATAATGAATCGACAAGTTACAAAAACTGAGTACTATACTAAGTTTTTTGCAGGACTGCATTCGTTTTAGCAAGGTGTACCTAATAAACTGGCAACATAGTGTATGTGGTGGTCTAGTTTAGTTATGCTGAGAGACATATGAACTTGTTTTTTTTGGTAAGTTGGTTTGGTTCTTCGATAACAGAAATGTGCTGAGCATCTGAGAGAACAAGTGGCACATCTTTCTGATCTGACAAGAATTAAAGCTAACTCAGACATTTCCCAAGACCTTGTGATATCACATGACGCAGTCTATTCCAAGCAGCTGTTGTTTTGTAACTCTAGAACATCATTCGGTGTAAAAGAGGAGATAATAAAGCTGAGATAGAATTATGTCAGCGAATATACTATAAGGTAAGATTTTCCATTTCTCTTTTCAGGCACCGTGCAACCCTCTGAAAGGTGCTTCAAAACAACTGACACCTACTGCACAGCCTGGTTTCACGTGTCCTACACACAAACACCGTTTGCACAGTACTCCATTGGTATGTTCAATTTCTAAGAGCTGCTTTTCCCACGCCTCCTGACACGTTTAAAGCGGCAACGGTATTCGTTTCCAGTATGACAAGCGGGCGAGCGGCATCAGAGACAAACCGGCAGCAACTCGTCCCAGCCTGTTCCACAACCACAATGTAATTAATAGGGAGAATAAAATAGCGTGTCACAGAGTATGAATCATCAACATTCTTTTTTAATTATCCGGGTATATTCAACATTGGTCAAATAATGACAGGTAATTTCCCAGCAGCACCCTGTCTTACATTCATGACACCGTCTACAACAACAATCCATAGTTGTCCAGGTGTCACATGAACTTCAGACTCTTCTTTCTTTGTATTGAAAGACTGAAAATGCTATTAAAGAGCTTGTTATCTGCCAAATGCAAGATAACTTGCAACACTGATGGTACCGGTTGTCCAACATCTAATCCATGGCTATCTAAAGTCACATTGTTCTCCCACCAATAACTGACCTGGACTGCCCTGGTTTCCAGTTTGTGCAGGCTGTGTGGGTTTCTCATATCCTGAGGTACCTCTGTTCTGTCAGAGAGGATGTAATTTCCTTTGCAGCCTCTCTTCAGCTCATCCGTCTCATCCACTCTTTCTCTGCATATAAACAGAGCAACTTAGGAAATAATGCAAACATATTATGACAGCATGAGGCTACTGTTGAGAGCTCCAAGAAGCTCCTGTGCAAGCCATATGTTTGTCAGTGTCGGGGTACCTACCTGTTCTGCTGTTTTACGTAACCTGGTGTATAGATTTATTTGTAGGGTATCAGGGTCAAAAAATGACTTGATCACTGTTTTGGCTAACCCTGTACGCAGTTCTGTCAGATTTTCTTCCAGACTGTGGAACCATTGGCGAACATGTCTGTATGTTTAGACACTGAACATTGTGGAAGGTTTTGTATTTTTTGTATTTTATGTTATACTCTGTGTGTTTT
This sequence comes from Perca flavescens, assembly GCF_004354835.1. Lineage (NCBI taxonomy): Eukaryota > Metazoa > Chordata > Actinopteri > Perciformes > Percidae > Perca > Perca flavescens. The sequence goes on from NC_041348.1 coordinate 27,212,338, forward strand.
TATTGTGATATGGATCCCCCTGGGTCTGAAATAAAGTTTATATATATCAGAAACAATGAAGCAAGACAAAGAGTCCACAGTTTATCATGTTAACCATCTTAATTTAGCATGACAACATTAGCTTACTTGCCCTGAGCCAAAGTATATTCGAGGCTGATGGGAAAAATATTAGATTTGCATGTTGGCCATAAAGTATTGGACAAATTAAAACATTTGAACTGATGATGGCATTAAATTAAAAAAAAAGGTCAGGGGATCAACAATTCATCATAGTTAAACATAGGTCTTTCAAGGACTACAGTCTCAAGATAACTTCATCCTCCATTATTGCCGTCATAACAATCTTATAAAACTGTTTGGTTGATACTATGACACTGAATTATGCTAATTGGGAAAAGGTCAGAGGTAAAGTTGTATTTTGTTGTTGAGATTTGCATCTTATTTTGTGTACGTGCATTCTGGGAAGAGAAAAGATAGGATGATAAACCAGAAAGGAAGCTGAAGCTGGCTTTATGCTGAACTGATAACAATGACACCAACCTACTTCCTGTGGCGATGCAGTGCTGCTCAGATTGTTAATCAGTTGATATAGCAATTGATGTAATAAAAAAATAAAAAAATTCCATTTTGCATGCTTTCAGAATACCACAAGCTGTTTTTACCTGAGAAACCCCCTCGATGTTTGCGCCATATCAGTTACATCTGGACCATCAGGGGATTTTTCTGGTTTCAGTGAGTGTACCTTGGACATTTTCTGACCCCCTAGACATAAAGAAATACACAGAAAGACACTTTTAAAAGATAGAATTATGGAAACTGCCTGTATACTTAGATGCATCTATGCTTGAAATAAACATTCAGGTAACAATAAACTAAAACACATTTTTGAGTGGAGCAGGACTTAAATGATATGTTCTCTTCAGTTATTTGACAAATTCTGTTGTCGGGTCCAGTCTCTTTCAAAATTGGGCATTTCCTATCTGCCTCTTATCTAATAAGAATCATTCATGCACTAACATCATCCAGGCTGGACTATACTGTAACTCCCTCTACCTAGAGTAGGCGTTTCTCAGGCTACAATTTCCCATTTACAACTACACTGTACAAGACCACATCATCCCTGTCTATGATAAAGTATTCTTTCTGGTCCCACCCTGTATCCAAGTGCATCAGGTCACAAAATTACCAAAAATGCGCTTAGCCTGACCCCAAAACATGGGCCATGGTGCACATAAACTTCAATAATCTGCATGAAACAGTATTTGGTAAAAAAAGAAAAGAACTGAATCCTGGAGGGAACACTAAAAGACAGAATTTTGATAAATGAAATAAATTACAATTATGAAATTCAAAATCAAATCCCAAATATGCAAACCGGACCTGAATATATGTCAAAATATATGTCAAAATTACCATTAGAATCAGCCCAAGCTTTATCATCCTTGTTGGAGCCAGAGGAAGAGGAGTGATGCTGAGGCCTTAGTCCAGATCCAAGACTCTGTTCCCGTTTCTGGATCCCTGGAAACGTCCATCTCTCGTCAGCCTCGCCGGCATTGTCATCCTCCGAAAGGTTTAGGTGGGAATCGTGGAGGCCAAGGCAGGGAGGAGGGGAAGGGAGTTTGGGAAACTGGTGACACTGGGAGGGTGGGTAATATTCATCGTCGCTGCCGCTGCCACTACCACCGCCCGTCGCACGTTCTGAAGCAGAATGTGTGGGAAGTGTATTGCGTTTCAGAGGTGTTGGGCCTTCACTTGTGTCGTTTGCCGCACAAAGACAAAACGCTGCTGCTGCGGTTGTCGCAGCTTGTTTTTGACCCTTGTCCCCGTTTGAGCCTTTGCTGCTTCCTGGTCTCGACATGCTCCACTGGCGGAGATGAAAACGTGTTTTTGTTCCATCGCAGCCGGTGGATAGAGTTTCGATGTTGAAGCTTGGGACTCTCTCCATGTGGTCGCGAATGGTCTCAACACTAACAATAACTTCCTGATTTCCCCAGGCCCGGGGGGGAACTCTGTTGTCCTTCAAAGGGGGGGAAATGTTAACATGTTGCACTGAGTTTGATTCACACCCGACTCTGGGATGTTTGGGTGTCCGGACAGGTGTGTTGTTCTGCTGCAGGGGTTTTTCCCATAGGTCCTCTGAGGTGGCAACAGATGAGATCACCGTCATTTTTCTACGAGGTGCTGTGACTGCAAACTGACCTTTCACCTCGTCTTCGTCATCTACTTTTCCGGCAGTTTCACCCATCTTTGCTACATCCTGGCGCCTCACCCTTTTCTCTCGAAAGGACTTACTATCGGAGGGTGTCGGCTCAGAGAGTGAATCATTCATTCTGCTTTCTGTTTCTCTTGAATGAGAGTTTTCACAGTCTTTTTTCCCCGAAACTTTGGAGTTTCTCTCTTGTAATTGGCCAACTTTTTCCTCTCGTTCTGTTGTTGCGGGAATATTAGTGATCTGTTTTACTTGGTGAGGCAGAGTTTCAGGTTGGGACACAAGAGGAGTGTTGAAATAAGCTTGTTCTAGGCCGCGGACGTGAGCCTGAGCCTGGATCTCTGTTTGGGTCTTCCTCTGGCTGTACTCAGCTGTCTGAGGATTATAGGAAGCTGAGCAAAAGTCCTGTAAAGTCCCAAAGTCAAGGCTATGCTCGGGCTTAAAGGTCTCAAGGAAGTTTTCAAGCTGCGTTCTTACATCTTTAAAGACTGGAGACGGGGCAGGGGAGCGCCTCTGGGTGCCAAGGGTTAACTTCCTGCTGGGCTGCTGCGGGCCGAGGGAAGCCCCTCTCAAGACATCCTGCTGATCACTGAACTTCAAATGATTTCTGTCTACCTTGGAAATGCCCTCTCCCTCCCGCAAGAAGTAATGTCTCTCTGTCAACCTCATCTTCCCACTGAGGGTCTGAAAAATAAAGATTGACGAAAATTAATCGAGTCACATGTAAATGTTCATATTGACATTTAATAGAATGCATTCCAGTGATTTTATTTGATTGGATGGGAAAAATGGCTTTGGGCAACTTGTGATAATATGGGTGCTTTTTTTGCCGATGAAAAGTTAAACTACAGCTACAGTAGCTCTGTGATGAAAGCCCTGTAAAATTTGTTGAAACCTGAGGGAAAACTTTTTTGTTTGATATAATGTTATCCAAAAGAATTGTATCCCACTCATTAAAAGAACAGCGATGCAAATTTGCATATGTATATCCTGTGATACACGTCATTCTTTGTGTTTATTGAGGTTAGGTGATTTCATGTTTTTTGTTATTATTTTTTTATGCACCTTAAGGTAATCTGGGTGCAGACTAGCTACTCTCACATTGCCAGACCTTCCTCCACAGTGCTGCGGAGGAGGGTCTGGGTAGTCCACACAGCATTCTGGGATGGGAGAAAACATTCTGGTTTATTGGCATTTCTTTGAACCAATCACAATCATCTTGGGCGGTGCTAGGCGTCGCACGGAGCCCCGGTGCCGCTGCAAAATAGCCTCGGGAATGAACTTGTTTTGGTGGAACAAGTTTACGTTCAAAAGTAGTTTTAGTCATGCAACAGAAAACTCACAGTCCTCATAAATCCACCAGAGTTTAAAATTTCAACACAAGGAAAGCGTCAGGAAACGGACATCCGGCAGAAAAGATGGACATACGGCAGAATTTCCGACGGCAACGGAGCAATCCCGGAAGTGGAAAGTCGTGGATATAGATGTCCTACGGTACCACGAGACAGTATTCCACAGTATATACAGTATATTATACCATTATGTGGTATACCTGCAGCTGTTTTGGCTCAGAGATTTCATGCAGTTTCAGCTGCACCTCTACACACTCCCCGAAGGTCTCTTCCTCCCTCACAGCAGATCTGATCAGCATGGGTGCCACGACAGAGAAAAGCACACTCAAATTACATTTGGGAAAAGAAAATAGCAAATAATAGCAAAGAAGATTAGTTAAAAGTTGTTAAGTATTCCTGTAAGCAAGGCATGGACAGTAAAGTTAAAGGGGTATTCCAGATTTTTTTCTATGTGGGTAAGGTAATTATCCATAGTCAGTGTAGATGTCGGTCGACAGGCCCCCAGTTTGGAGAAGCCGTAATCTATGCCAATCTAATCTCTTTAAAGCCTCCAGAGTCTTTTAACAAAAACAGTTGTCACTGAATAACACAAACAAACTAACCGATCGAGGCAGCAGTAGACCAGCAACTCCTGTGTTCTGCGAGGTAAAGTTTTTTTTGTTTTTCTTTAAAAGAAGTCTGGTGGCTTTGAAGAGAGCATAGGTAACGGCTTCAGTTCCCTGTCAGAAATATTCTAAATATAGCATATGCATTTAAAGTGATATTGATTTTTTTTATTTTAGGTTCACAGCAGTACTCTGCTTAGCTTCCGTGTTGTTACTCCGGACTGCTTCTCCAAACTGCGGGTGTGCCGACCGCCATCTACTGTAGCTAACACACTGACTGTGGGTAATTACCTCATACAGCCCCTCTTCAAAAATCCAAACTATCGCCCAACTATCGAACTATCGAACACATGTTCTGCATATATGTAGATTTACAAGTCACAATCCCAAAAACCTCCACAGTTGTAGGCCAGCTGTCTTGAGTACCTGTCTTCAGAGTTGGCAGGCGGGATGTTTCTCACTCCAGAGGGGCTGACTGGGTCCTGGTCTGGCTCATCTCTGTGGTGGTCAGTCCCCGTGGTGGCAGGTAAGTCTCTCTGCTCCGCTGTCTCTTTTTTGGATCTAAATGCATCTGAATGGAAGAAAGAGTTTTACAAACAGCATATTAATGGTGATGGATCAGAAAGAAGTGACTCTGCAGGATAGGAGGCAAAGGGAGCTTCACTGTGTGCACGCTGGAAGCCAAAAGCATGTGACTGGGTGAGTGCCAAACATTTCAGCCTCCTATAAGATAGTATGAATGAGTTATGTGAGTTATAGCAGCAGGTACTGGAGTCGCAGGTTGGCTTGACAGTCCGAGAACAGTAGTCTGATTCTTAGTCTGTCGGACACAATTCCCCCGGATGCTGCAAAGCTACACGTCTCAGAGTCCTGCTGGATTCAAACACTCACAGTAAACAAGCCATGATCAAAGGTGTGGAAACCACTTTTTATATTGTATGATGAGACTTAAATATCTGATTTGTGTGTTTGTTGCTGTGACCTTAATCTAAGCAAACTTTGATCTTGCACTCTGATACTGTGGCAGCCCTCCAGCTGTTTTTTTTTTTTTTTTTTTTTTTCTCATCCGTCTCGGTTCTTTTTTGTTTGAAAAAAGATTACAAAAAAAAATCAACTTATCTGACAAGGTAAAGAATGAATCAAGCGTTCTCGTAACTCAGTAAAACCACCAGATCAAAGCCAACTAATGCATGAATCATTTCAAGCAATAAAGTGATAAAATCATTCAATGATATGAGAGAAATGTTTAGCCAACAAACAGCATAGACACATGACTTTGATTGTTTGACTTCTTTAAAAGGCAGCTTTTAAAATCAGATCATGAATCAGATCTGAAAAAAAGGGTCACGTCCTCTCCATGTCTCCAAAACATGTCGGACTCTTGTCTGGACTTGTAGCTGGAGCAGAGAAGGAGTCTGAGGCATGCAGTTGAGTGTGAGGCATAAAGATAAGCCCTTCTCCTCCTCCCTTAGAATCAAACATTCCATGCAACCACATTTCACTTTTCCTTCATACATTGACAGTAACACTACGTCCGTGCCTACACGTACATCTGCCATTAATTCCCAGGGGACCCATATCTGCGTAGTCCAAGGAGAATCATTTCCTCAGGCTGTAAAGGCGGAGCTAAGAGCACAGGGCTGAACTGACAAACTTAAATTCAAAGAAGCCGTGAACCAGTCACTCTGCACACTGAGAGAATCACTGCCACACCTGATACCGACTCTCTCAAGACAGGACATTCCAACCTGAATGACTTTGGAAAAAGAAACACACAAGGATTAAAACTGAACACACTGAGGAAACTTGTTTGGCAGGTTTTTTTTCTTCTGTTTTTAATCGGGTGAGACTTCATGTGTGAAGTGATTTCCTTGTCCGTTTAGAAATACAGTACTTTTGCTCTAAATGCAGAGCTTGTAATTCATATTTGCTAATTACCTGGCAAGTGTATTTTACTTTTCAAATGGAAAACACTACTGTCTTCCAACTTGACTGCGAGGCCTCAGACAAGACACTGTATAAATTCTATGCAGCGGCTATGATTGTGATTTTCATCCTGGCTTTGCCTCTGAATGCATCCATCCTCTACTTCTTCATATTCAAGCTGAAATTCTGGAAATCCAACTCCAATAATATCTTCCTTTTCAACCTGGTGTTGGCTGACATTCTCCTGATCTTCTGTTTGCCCGCAATGGCATACAACTACATCCAAGGAGAGAGGAGGATTAAGAATGACGCAGGTTTCAAAGCCATGCTCTTCATGTTGTTTTTAAACCGAGGGGGAAGCATTGCCTTTCTGACTGTGATTTCCATTGATCGATATCTTCACGTAGTGCACCATGGTCGAAGGAATCTCCTAAAAGTTCTCAACAAATCGGCTCTGTTCTCGATCCTCATCTGGCTGTTTCTTGTGCCTCTCACCATCCCCACCATGCTCAAGGATTTTGATTGCAACCACATCCCAAATGAAAACAAGGTAATGTTTCCATGCTGAATGTGCAATTTGCCCCACCCCCTAACCCTAACATGTTATTGGCAGGTTTTCGGCAAGTCTCAAAAAGCTGGTATAATACAATACACTTTATTGCCCCCGGGGGGGAAATCATTTTGGGAACAGTGATGCTGCAAACATAAAAACAGTGAATAGTAATCTACAATCTGATTAAAAGATACCAGTCAATATATACAGTAGAAAACTGTCGATCAATAAATATAACTGGTGCAATGGCAGCAGGTAATAAATAAATAAATACAAGATCACAGATGGGTGAAATAAAAAAAGAAATGACAAAGCATAAAGCGGATAATGATCGTCCCACACCGTTCAGCTTTATTGGGAAATTATTGGGACCATGTGGCAACACACTGCTGAGTGAGCATGTTTTGATGCTGCGCCATTGATACAATACACAGTTAACAGAGAATGGATATTTATTTTGTGAAAACAGGTACTGAGCCAAGTAAGTCAGCAAGTAACCAAGAGGATACTATAATGTATGTGATCAAGGGGATGAGAGGCCTGATCCTAAATGAAGGATATAGCTCTATAGCGTCCTTCCAGTGAGGAGAGAGCACTGGGGGTTTATCTCATTCAATAGCTCCACTTAGAGCCGGTTTCGACACAGCATTGCTAAACTTGAGATGTATTAAACTGCATCACAAATGACAGAGCCACAGTTGGAAAATTATACGTTCATGCTCAAATAAAATTATTATTGTCAAAAAACCGAGGATATGCAATTCTTCTAAATAGTGCAGTGCCCGTTGAAAATGAGCCTGTTTGGAAGGGCCGATTGCTTGGCCTGTAGTATTGCTGCTTGTAGAATTCTTCAAAACCAACTTGTACCCCAAAATTACTTACAGAAGGACCCCAAACCACTTAATATTCAACTCCACTGTGATGTGTACATCAGAAGAAGACATTGTACTACTGCATTTACCTGACAGAGAACGCTGCAGATTCAGAATGTAATCACAAAATATCACAATGAAAATGTGGAGTAATCAGACATTAGCCTCATGGACTCATGGCAGTGCGCTACCCACCTGGCCCGTTATGAGAGCTAATCAGCACCTATCTGCGTTAATCAACCACCAGAACCGGACCGTGTGTGTGCGCACACACAGAGAGAGAGAGAGAGAGAGAGAGAGAGAGAGAGAGAGAGAGAGAGAGAGAGAGAGAGAGGTTGTGTCGTATGATCGCTAACGAATTTAACATTTCAGCAGAGGACATGTTCATTTCCATACAGGTTTAGTGGCTTGACGGTTAACGGTGAAGTAGGGGATTTGATTCACGGGGGTATTTTGGCAACGGTAATGTTATTAGTGTTGTAAGTTAGCAGTAGACTTAATTAACCCGACCCAGGGTGAGTCTGATGAAAACTGATGTGTCTGCCCGGTTCAACTCTGAGATTTATTCACATTGCACAGCGCTCTGAAGGAATGCAGAGCAATGTCCAGGTTGACAGAAATAATGTCCTGACACTCTTCAGAGGTCTTAAGGAAAGGAAAAGTCCTGGCCTTGACGGCATTGGAGGCCGTATACTGAAGAACTGTGCTGAACAGCTGGCAGACATTTTTTGTTTTATTTTCAAAATGTCCTTACATCTCCACACCGTTCCTAATCTTTGGAAAGACTCAATTATTGTTCCGGTGCCTAAAAATAAGACTCCAGAGTCTTTTAATGACTTTAGGCCTGTGGCACTCACGTCCCTCGTTATGAAGACGATAGAGAAGATCGTGAAAGATGAACTATTGAACTCTGTACAGGATCTACTAGACCCGCTTCAATTCGCCTACAGACCAAAACGGGGAGTGGAAGATGCAGCATGTTCTCTTTTTAACTTGATCTATACCCATCTTGAGGGTGCAAAGAGCTTTGTGCGGCTGCTTTTAATTGATTTTTCTTCAGCCTTTAATTGCATTCAACCACATATTTTGGCAGGGATCTTAAAGAATACTATACGGAATACTTATCCGATGTTCTCCTTTCTTCCACTGGTTCCCCCCAGGGCTGCGTCCTCTCCGCAATCTTATTTATTTTATATACAAATGCATGCCAAAGCCAGCACGCCAGGCGTCACATCATTAAGTTTGCTGACGACTCTGTAATAGTGTCACTGCTGACTCACAACGACCCCGAGTATGGCGCTACTTTAAATGATTTAACAGCGTGGTGCAAGTTGTCTTTTATGAACATTAACGCGGCAAAAACTAAAGAAATGCTGATCGACTTTAGGAAGAATCCCCCCACCCTCTCTCCAACCCTTATTAATGATCAAGCTATCGAAGTGGTGAAGCAATACAAATACCTCGGTATTATAATAGACGACAAACTCACCTTTGAGCCTCAGGTTGACGCTGTCTGTAAAAAAGCACACCAGCGTATGTTTTTTTTATCGTAAACTTCGCAATTTTAATGTTGATAAGACCTTTATGAGGATGTTTTATTGTTGTTTTATTGAAACTATTCTTTCCTTTGCCTTTGTGAGCTGGTTTGGGTCCCTCACTCTTAAAAACAAAAACAGGCTGCAATACATTACTAAAGTGTGTGGAAAAATATCCCTGAACTCTCTGACTGACTTAAAATCTCTATACGAGACAAGGACCCTGAAGAAGGCCCAGTCAGTCCTGGCTGATATAAACCACCCCTTGAACAACTACTTCATGTTGTTGCCGTCTGGCCGCAGATTCTGTCTGCCTAAATGCAGGACAAACAGACACAAAAACTCTTTTGTTCCTGCTGCTATAGGTTTTGTTAATAATTCAATGTGAGATGTGGACTTTTGTGTAGTATGTATTTACTTGTGTTCTCCATCGATAGTGTCTGTTGTCTGTATGGCTTATGTGTCGTTTATGTTGCACTTTATTTGCTGCAAAACGAATTGCCCCTCGGGGATAATAAAGACTCCTTGACCTTGACCTAATCTCCGAGATAACTTCATATTCTGCCAGCTCACAGCAATTTAATACAATAGCAGGAAAAGAGTCCCCCCCGCTGTTTAAAGCGTTCTGCATGTGGCGTCTGCATGTGATGTGCAGGTTACCTTCCCCCCCAAACACGCCTCCAAACACCGACACATATATATACACAGATATGTCTCGCTTTATAAGACAGATAGCCTGCATCACGCTCTGTATGCACTTGTTGTCTGTAGCTGGTTGTGCTTTGCGTGTGTGGGATTCTGAAACGTCCTTAAATTCGGGAATTGTAGTTTGTTTATTCAAAGTCAAAGACCGTCCAAAGTAGTGCAACTTTGCACATTTTAGTGGGCCTGAGGTGTATGTCACATTTTAGCTGCCAAAGCTCCGCTGCACTCTGTCTCTGGTCCTCAGGGTGAGAGGGAGTGAGGCCAGCGGCTGGGGGGCAAAAGCCAATGTGTGCTTCTTTTACCTATATATTTAACGATATCTTTTGCATTTCTAATCCAAACAACGTCAAACTTGGCACTGCACTTACTCGTGCCAGTAGTTTGAAATCCATCGGACTAACGGTTACAGAGATATGCGCATAACAGACAGACAAACAGACAGACAGACGTTCCTGCAATAGATAGATAGATAGATATATAGATAGATTGATAGAGTGGTTGGCTACACTTGAAAAGTAAGTAGATTTACTTCGTACTGTATTTGAATACAATTTGGAGCATACTAGCATATTTCCATTTTATTTTACATTTCTACTCCAAAACCTTTCAGGTGGAATTATTGAACTTTTTTTTCCTCCATGTATGGATTTGAGTTGTGATTACTAGTTACTTTACAGTTTAAGACTTTATATAAACACAATAATGAAATATATTTTGAAAAGTGGTTAAACAGCTGTCCGGAGCTTTCCCAATATACAATTTGTAGGAATAGAATGGCCAAACAATCAAGAAATTTGTTGTTGATGTACCGTATGTGACAATTAAGGTGATCTTTTCTTCTGATTTAAGGTTGTCTACATTATACGAGAATTCATCTTCTTTACCAAGATTGTCATCCCCTTCGTCATCCTGGTGTACTGCACGGTGCGTATCGTCAGGAAGCTCAGGAAACAAACAATCGGGGATACAACCAAGCTGAAGAGAGCAGTCTTTCTGGTAACATGCGTCATGGTGGTCTTCTCCTTCAGCTTCCTCCCTTGCACCATAGCCAGGGTGGTTCTGCTGATCGCCCACGAGAAGTGGTCGGGGCCCGAAGAGGAAAAAGTTGCTGTGGCCTTTGACGGCCTTATGTTGCTCTCCTACCTAAACTGTTTGCTGGATCCGCCGGTCTACTGCTTCTCTAACACAAAGTTTAAAGGTCTTTATCTCTCTACTTTTTTCCCATTCCTTATTAAAGAAGTGCCATTGCAAAGCTTAAGGGTAAGCACAATACAACGTCCGCGCAACGATGTTATTTGAAATGAATGGAAAAAGAGGCTGTTTTGTCTGTGTGGTGACACAACCCAAAAGAATTACTACCTGAGACTGACAGTGTGTCCCAAAAAATGACTTACTAAATGAAAGGGTCAAGTGCGCCTTGAAGACAAGATGTCCAGTAGTTAATTCAGTTTCAATTGATTCTTCAATAGAAATTATTTAGAGGCACATATGTAAATAGGAAGATCTGGTTTGTGTGTTCGTCAGCATTGTGTATATATACACTGTACAGTGGTAGGGACTCCTAATAGTCTATACTATTAATGTTGTTGGGTTTTTTTAACGGGAATGGCCCTCAGCCAAAGTATGCACATCTGTTTTTTCTGTTTGTCTTGGACAGCAAGTATTTTTGACCATGAAAAATTCCTTTACAGCATTAAAAGAACAGGAATCTTATTTGTCAAATCCTACAAACTTTTATCTCAACTTCCACGGTTAAACAAGCTTTAGTGTTTAATGCCATCAGAAATTATAACCATGTCACCCGAAAGTGTTTTAATCTTGTCACATGGTAAATGGTAATACATTTCAAACTAAGGGAACTAAAAAGGAAGAGGTATCAAATATGTGCATGTAACAGACTCCAAAATAGACACATATTAGGCCATGGTCGGTCAAAACTCAATCCTAAAAGCCCATGAAGCTGATCCTTAATGTTGATTGATTATTAAAAATGTATAACTGTTTATACTATATGTAGAGTATTGGCTCCCAAACTTGTGTCTATTTTTCATACAAATCTTACTGTATCTCTCTCTCTCTCTCTCTCTCTCTCTCTCTCTCTCTCTCTCTCTCTCTCTCTCTCGTCAAATCAATTTAAAGGGGCTCTATTGGGATGGGAAACAGACATTTGTATTGCCAAAGCAATTGTGAAATTAAAAACAAAATGTAAACAATCTACTAGCATCAACTGTAAATAGAGCTGTGTAACATTGTTATCAAATATATAAATGAAAATAGGTCAAGTTGAACTCATTAATACACATAGGCCTCTCTCTCTCTCTCTCATTTACAAAGGGGGGGGTGAGGGGGCAGCAGAAAAGGTTTGAGAACCACTGTTGTAGAGAGAGATTGGTTTAATTATACTGCACATATTTTCTAATACTACAATGACAGTAAACTGTCTGCAATTATGTTCACAAACCACTGTTGAGTTAAAGATCATATGTTGACAACCATTAATCCAGTGCACAAAATGACAAGCCTCCAAAATGTAAAATTCCAATAAAAATCATGAATCATGCCTTCTTTTTAACCAGACTAAAGGATACTTTACTCAGACTTAATCACAGAAATTCCACTGTGCGTGAATACATTACCTGCATGCTCTCACTCACCTTGATGATATCATCATATGTGTAGATGGGTGTAGCTATATTTTTATCTTTATTTTATCTTTTTTTACTTTATGCTGCTATTTGGAGAGGATTGCTACAACAGAATTTCGTTGTATTGCATACAATGACAATAAAGACCTATCTATCTATCACTAAAAATGATGCAGTGATTTAGGGTATGTCTCTTGGTCACTGTCTGGCTATAAATACAGGGCTTACTCATTGTAAGTAATCCACTAGCTCGGGTCTGGTGATTTTAGGTTTAATTTAGTGTAAATTTGACTCACCTGTGTGTGTTAAAGATGCATCATTGTGTGCTGTATCATTAAATAAGTCATTGCTTTGTATTGGTCACAGCATTGTTTGAACGGTAAATGGTGAATTACTGCAACAATACAATGAGACTTTGAATTTTTTCTGTGGAATATTATGCAACTTCCTAAAGATCTAATCAATTTGGGAACATATCTGAGGAAAACCCTCGTCGGGTATTATTAGATTATCAAGACTGATTCATGCTGATATACTGTATACACAACCTATCTGGCTCTGCAAATGTCACATCTGTACAACTGACAATGTATGTCTACAAGTATGAAAACACTGCAAATATTTACAGAGAAAAGACAGCAACACGTGTCTTAAGGTCACATATAGTACGACGTACTATTTCGTCATTCAGTTGGTAGAGATTTGACCTGAGCAGAGCTGTATGTTCACAGTATATTTCATTTGTTTGTCTGTGACTTAATTGTTCATTCAACACATATGCTTCGTTCTTGTTTTTACTTTGGTAGCCATCTTAAAAAGGACCCATATTGTAAAATGTGAGGGTTTTTTTAATTAAAAAAGCAGGTCAATGGGCTCTATAAATAACGGAAAGTATAAAAATGCTCAATCCACACAGCCTGTATTCAGAAATTGTGCCTTTAAACGAGCTGTCAGGACTTCCGTACAGTTCAGATGTCACAACCTCTCTCTCTCTCTCTCTCTCTCTCTCTCTCTCTCTCTCTCTCTCTCTCTCTCCCCTATTTGTCCCAACAGTTGATTTTTATTAGAAGTGTCCCAATAAATGCTTTAAATATATTGCCCTCAACCATCACTCAGTTAAGTGAAGTTGTCAGAGGAAATGTTTAATTTTTTGTAACAGAAATGTTTAACAGAGCAGGGATCCCATTCAGAGACACCTGACACCTTTTATAACTCATGTTTACAGGTGGTATTGTGCAAATACTTGTCTTTTATGTGTTTTTACTACTGCTGTATTATGTGAATGTATAAATATATATTTTTTATCTTTGAGAAGATTTTGGTTGATATTCTTCCCTTCAAATAACATTGATATATATGAATGTATTTGAAGCTTGATATCCAGGCACACACCTCAGCTGATTCAAGTGCTGCTTACACACACACACACACACACACACACACACACACACACACACACACACACACACACACACACACACACACACACACACACACACACACACACACACACACACACACACACATATTCAGGTATGAGTCAACATGAATTTAAGCCATCTTGAAACTTTTGCCCTGGGAAAAGAGTGGGAGTTGTTTTGATTACTGGCTCTATTGTATCTGAAACTATGCTATTAATAGAGGGAAAACCGTCTCAGAAACAAGTAGCTAAATTCAGTCTTAAAGCTACAAAGCTCTCTGGACCATACATTTGTCACTCCAAATGATGAGAAAGAGGTAAATGTTTGACACACATACATTTTAGTGGCCATACAATCAGTAAGGTGACAGTAAAGTTCAGTAAAGTCCAAATGACAGCAGGTTGGCCATATGATCAAACACAAAGGATAAGAGAGGATAAAGAAAGATCTAACATTAGTGCATTTACGCATAATTATTAGCCTAATCATTACTACTACCCGTTGTTATGCCAGTGTAGTGTTTCGTTCTGCTTGTACAAACTGATCTGGAATAAAAGACTGCAAAGGAGGAGTGAGGGGCCCAGGACTACCAGTCATACATGTAGTTGGTGTGAAAAATATGTATTTGGTTATTGAACTAAATGAACTTGAACAATACACTGAATGTAAAAGTGTAATCCGGTGTAGTGATTTCAGTTGAAAAATGCCAGCTTTGATGATTTTTATTTCATAATTCAACACATACAAATTCACACTTGATCTTTATGGCAAAATGCAAAAACACTTTTAAAGTGCCTCAAAGTAAAACCACTTCTGGTCATGAAGCTTATCAGAATTCACATTTATATTGAAACTGTCTCTGGGACTTTAAAGCACCAACGTGTAGAATTGTACATGGTTATGGCGTGTTTAAATGTAAATTTTTTTTTGTTCGTTAAATCCATTTGCTTTCTGCCCGTTCATCTCAGTTTGCCAGATTGAGTCGTTTTCAAATCCCCAAAGTTAGAACTTTTCCACTGCTACACATAACAGGACTCTACATGTTAATATGAAATCTGAGTCAGATAAGATCAGCGGTTTTGTCTGTGTAACTAGGATGCATAGGATTTCGAGAGGCAATAGATGGTTCTTACCCTGGCTGAGACATGTGGAGACAGGATGGTCCTCAGGCCTCCTTCCATCTGATGGAGGAGGAGGAGATGACACGTTGAAAACTGGGAGCTGTGGGGCCACACACAAAACCAAGACAAGAAATGGATGAGAATGAGAGGAAGCATGTGAGGGGAAAAAGAAGAGATAATGAAGACGCTATTGATAAGCACTGTTTTAGGCCAATATTTAAGAACTTTGCACAACTCTTAACCCTAACCCTCTTTAAAGTATAAATGGCAGGTTTTTCAACATAAATCCCATCATGTAAGTGTGAGGAGCTCTCTGAATCACCTCAAAGGTATTCCACATATAAATAGATAAAGTATGACCTTACTGCAGTATAAATCATGATGCATTTTCAAAACTAGATCAGATGACAAATACACAAAAAAATGCATGTTAGCTGATCCAGCATGCATAACATATGTTTTATAATATCTCCAGTTTATCCTTTAAAGACGTCTCAAAAGACCTTTTGGCTAAAGTTTTATTATTGGTTAAAGCTTTGATTTGATTACATTACATGTTATTTAGCTGACGCTTTTATCCAAAGCGACTTACAATTGCTATATAGCAGAGGTCCCACGCCTCTGGAGCAACCAATTGTCTTGCTCAAGGACACATTGGTTGATGTATCACAGTGGGAATCAAACCCAGATCTCCCACACCAAAGGCATATGTCATATCCACTGAGCCATCACCACCATTGATTTTTTAGGCCACTTGTGGGCAGAAGAACTGCTCAACAAGCTGACAGACAGCCAACCCTCACATATTATCACCTTCTGGTTTGGTATTCACCAAATATTAAATGGCAGCGCACCGTTGTATCTTAAAGACCTAGTGAACCCCTATGTGCCTGCTCGAGCCCTGCGTTCTCAGGGGACGGGTCTTCTGAGTGTCCCAAGGGTTAAAAAGAAGACAATTGGTGAACGGGCTTTTTCTTTCCGTGCACCGACATTGTGGAACAGTTTACATCTGGACATCAGGCAGGCTGGTTCTGTTGAGGCTTTTAAAGCAAAGCTAAAGACCCATCTGTTTACTGTTGTTTATGAGGCCTAATTTCTCTGTATGTTTTTCCTGAGAGTCTGAGAGTGTGTTTATTTTTGTTTTAGTTATTTGAAATGTTTTAAAATTTTAAATTGCATTTTCTACACTCTGTACAGCACTTTGATTTGAAAGTGCTTTACAAATAAATGTATTATTATTATTATAATATAGTCTGCTGACTGGTGCTGGGCAGGTAATGTACAGCGGGTTTACCACAGCTTGTTCTGGAACAATAGAGTGAATAAGCAGTAAAACCATAACAATGAACTAAATTAAGCCACAAAAAAAAATGCAGTGCAATAATGCAGTAAAAAATTTTTAAATATATTTATTATGATTTTGTAGATTATATGTAAAAGTTATGTAGAAAAATAGCTAATTTCACATGCACAACAAAACTCAAATTTGACTTTTGTTGTTTGCCACCAAAATGGGTGGATCTGAGTGCACCTAACTTTCTTTCCAACCTCTTTTTAGTAAAATGTAGAAAGTTGAGTAACCTAGACTTTACTTATCAAATATTCAAAGGAAGCATTTCACCAGTCATAAAGTACCCACCTTATCTGAGCTCATGGCAGTCAACACAGGCGGCAAGCCGATCCACCGCAAGGGTACGCAGGCAGGAAACATCAGACCTTCAACAGAGACTGAGACAGAGATAAAGAATGAATGTGAGAGAGAAGCAGATCAGAATGGAAAATGAGACGTTCAATATCTAAGGCTGGTTACACACTGCAGGCGTGGCGTGAGCGTGGCGTTTCAGCTGTGTGTCAGCTGCGTGGATTTTGTCTTTACACACCAAAAACGTGTCTGACGCGGCGCTGCTGCTGCTAGCCCTGTCCGGACACATGGATGTTTCCCATTGATAAAATGAAATACCATGTTAAACATAAATATATACGGATTTGATTACAGCAAAGACAACGTCGGCAGTATTGACGGCAAAATACGCTACAGAATATTTGGTGCAATATTAGAAAATCGATTAAAAACAAATTACATTCATATAGGCCTATCTGCATTTATATCAAAACCTAGAGGCTTTCAAACATCAACATGTCATTTGTTAATATGCATTTGTGTCTAAATGACATATAAACAAATTTTTTGTGACCGGCCTAAGAGATTGTGTGCGTGTGGGAAGAAACGTCAAAGCAGAGTCCAAACCACTGCCCAGAAAATGCTTCTTGGAATTCACACTCATAGCGATAATAAATTTAAGAGATGGGTCATCCAGAGCGCCTTGCTCTAATTGGGACAAAGTAAACAACTGTCTGTAAACTTTAGGCATCATTACTTTAAAAAAAGGGGACTTAAGAATAAACAAGATGTCTGTGTCAGTGGGTTACTACTAAGAGCTGATGCATGAAAAAAAAAAAAGCTTCTGCAGGAAATCCTTAAGGGAGAAATTAAGTTTTAGTTTGTTGGAGGGTAGCTGCTTGAAATGAAGAAAAGATAAGTTCTTGTGGGCATCTTATCTGAACAGAGATAGGCCCCTGACAGCTCTGTCTGCACGTTATGCAGGTACATAATGCAAGATAGAGCCTGCAGGGTTCTCCTTGCAACATTGAGTGTAATATTGTTAGCATTGTGTAAAGCGTTTCCCATCCTACAAAGCACCTCAAGCTCAGGACTACATTGCAATGTAAACAAAACTCATTTTCATGCTCTGATATTTTCTGTCATGCTTGAAATTTTTTACCCGCAAGATCAAGAGAGTAGAGATACGTAACTCAATGCACAGGCTGAATTTCTCATTCTTTTAACTGATATTGGCACTTTCATAACTTCCATTTCTCCAAACTTGGTTCAACTATAAAACCCAACAGAAAGTCAGGGCAGTGCATGCCCTAATGGCCTGTACAGCTGCTCAGGAGAGCACAGCCACATTCTCCACTGAATGGCCTTGATCTGAGCAATGTCAGACTTCAGTGTGAAAGCGGAGTAAGCAGACTTAGCAACATGGGCTGCATTAGAAATGACAACCATATAGAGAAGCCTGCTTTTATGTCATCCACTGATGACATAAAAGCAGGCTTCTCTATATGTGATCATTTAGTGTTACCGACGGTTGTTGGCTGTCCGTTTATCTTACATAATGCTGTTGTAAAGCAAAAAGCAAAACAGAAAACTGGAGTTTTTCCATCAGTAAGGCTGGGCGACATGGTTAAAATGCCAAAATGGTACAAATATGATCATGGGCAATTCACAACATCGATTTATATGACAATACGAAATAATGTATAGTATGAAATTAATTGTAGCATTGACCGGCATGAAATCGGCATATGTCAGACTGACCTGCTGGTCGCCGGTCATGGCCAAGCACGTGAAAACCGGCCAATTCCAGTCACCGGCCGGTCTATCAGTGCATCTCTAATATTTATATACATATTTAGGATTTTGGAAGACTTTCACCCAGGAAATGCGTGTTCCTTGGGAGTGTTTTAATACATAATTTTCTTAAACTTCACTAGTCATTTTGGTGCCAAAACTCAACTTTCATCGCCGCACAACACTCACTTTTTCTTGCCTAAACTTGACCGTAATCTCCGCCGAAATGACCAGCAGCTTGCGGTTCTCTGTACCCAGCGCACAGTCACCTATTTTGGGGTAACTGAACCGCCAACTAACGCTGACCTGACGGAGCACCATGCGGCGCACCATAGCCGGCGGCTCAAAGCTCTGTAGCAGCTTAAACAGCTAGCAACTGTCACTCTGTAGCCGATGTCACGTGACCAGTCGGATTTTCTTGTTCTCTAGAATACTGTAAATCATTCTTGATTTTCAAAAGGGTTGATTGTTGTAAACTAGAGGATAGGACATTAGCCTGAAAAATCCTGCCAACTTTTTTTGGGGGGGGGGGATTTCGTAAAGTCAACAACAATACATAAGACAAGGTCCCATGGCATGAAAATTTGACTTCATGAGGTTTTTTAACATTAATATGCATTCCCCCAGCCTGCCTATGGTCCCCCAGTGGCTAGAAATGGTGATAGGTGTAAACCGAGCCCTGGGTATCCTGGTCTGCCTTTGAGAAAATGAAAGCTCAGATGGACCGATCTGGAATCTTCTCCTTATGAGGTCATAAGGAGCAAGGTTACCTCCCCTTTCTCTGCTTTGCCCGCCCAAAGAATGTGGCCCCCCCATGAGAAAGAGAGAGAGACATCATGGCTTTCAAACTAGCAAAGTAGCACCTTGCCCCCCCCTCTCTCCTCCTCAATAGCTACAGACACAGAAATGGCATTGTGGGACTGGCTCTAGTGGCTGTAATTCTGCACCAAGACTGAATTTTGGGAAAGAGACTTCAGATACAGTATTAGGGGACCACTAAGGCCTATATAAAAGAGACTTCAGATACAGTATTAGGGGACCATTAAGGTCTATATAAAAGAGACTTCAGATACAGTATTAGGGGACCACTAAGCCTATATAAAAGAGACTTCAGATACAGTATTAGGGGACCACTAAGCCTATATAAAAGAGACTTCAGATACAGTATTAGGGGACCACTAAGGCCTATATAAAAGAGACTTCAGATACAGTATTAGGGGACCACTAAGGCCTATATAAAAGAGACTTCAGATACAGTATTAGGGGACCACTAAGGTCTATATAAAAGAGACTTCAGATACAGTATTAGGGGACCACTAAGGTCTATATAAAAGAGACTTCAGATACAGTATTAGGGGACAACTAAGGTCTATATAAAAGCATCCAAAGAGCACCATGTCATGGGACCTTTAAGAATCAATCATTGATTCTCCATGCTTGTATACAGAACCATTCAAAAAGGCTCTAGGGGGCATCGCATCCACTTCTTTTCATCAAAATCACCTACGCTACTGTTGAAATCTCCACAGACAAGAATTGCCTCAACTCCTGAACATAAATAGATTGGACTCAAAATATGATTAAAGAAAAATGAGGCGTCCCTTCTCCATACTGACATTTCGGGTGGCAGGTAAAAGGTAAAAACAACAAAAGTGTTACCTGATTTCAAATGCAGAAATGTCAAACCTAGAATACCATCCACCGGTTTGTCTGCAACATAAATTATATCTAGTTCCAACAGGGTGTTTTTAACACAAAAACCAACCCCACTTGAGCCTTTAGTTGCTTTAACACGTTTTGTTCTGTTATAAGCAAACCATCTATAACCTTCCAGGTCAATTACTTTGTCATAAAATATATGTCTCATTCAGCAAAATTATGTCCTGTTTGAAATTATAATTTAATATATATGAGAGATCCTATTTTAACTTTTGGGTCATTTTTAAGACCACAGCTTGTACTAGATTGTATTATTTTGTACGATGTTCAAAACGTACGCCCACAAAACAACAACTCCCCACAACTAAATAGACCGTTTTTTACCTTAACTGTACCTTAGTTCTCTTTTTCTGTGTACTGGAAACATTCTGCTTTATGATGTATCATGCAGGTTTAAAGGGAGTGATGGGAAGGTACCTTTATGATTTAATGTGAGAAAAAGAATATAAAACAAATTGATTGAATTGAAAGTTGGTGCTTATTTTTGACAAAAGGCTACAAGAACAGGCTACATGTCCATCATATCAAGCTAATTTTATTGTAAACAGATGAAACAACCAAAGTTCACACATCTGCAATACTGGCTCTCTAACACATTGCTTTTTTTTCTTTGAGGTTACTTATGTATACTATGCATCTGTTTTTTGTACTTCCTCTTTCTGCAGTGTAACTTTAATTTCCATGCATAGAATATATAGGTGAGTATATGTAAAAGTATTGTCTCCCATTTTTCTACAATTTAATTGGTTTCATCCTTTCATTTTAAAGACGAAAAAAAAAAAACACATTTCTGTGGCGGACGAGCAATGTTGTCATGCTCGCATTTTACAGACTTTAGATTTTTACAGATAACAGACTTCACATGTAGGAAAGTTAAGTCTGCTACTAAGTGCATTGGCTTTACAGCAATTCATGTTTATGTCAACATTTTAAATCATTAGTATGTAGCTTTCTGATCCAATCCTGTCACAAGCTTCTTCTGCACGCATTTAAATAAGTCAGCCATGCTGTTTGAGTTTAGATTGTTGAACAACTTTTAAAAGACGATTTCGGTTTGTCAAGGTGCATCTCAAAAAGTGTACGTGGATATTTACGTCAAACTAGAGAAACCTATACGACAGCTAGGAGGGTCACAACATCACTTCACAGGCGTTTGTCAATCTGCTCTAAGCACTTCTGAGTTCTTCTGTAAAACCCACATCCACCATGTGTCAAAGATGATGAATACTTCCACTGAACTGGTGGACGAGTGGGGGAAAAAAAAAAAATCTAAATAAATCAAAACTCATATTTTCAACTTTCTCCAGACTGTAATTTCTCCGGTAGCAGGCCAGCAATAACACAAGCATGAATATAGGCTCATATTCCTGTGCTCATATTTTCTGGCTTGACCTCATCCCCGTTCATTTGAATTTCCAATGCATGGAATGAAGTTTTTTGTAATTATAATGAATGTACGTACAATACCAACTTCTTGAGGCTCTCGGGCCTTCCATCTGTATAGCATACTGTAATTGATACTGTACCAATAGAACTTGCTCTAGTCATTTTCCTTGAAGGACATAGTTTCCCACTGCCATTGTCACCATATCCAAGTATAAACTTCACATGTGCAGGCATGATGGTTTTCGTATGGAGAGCCACCAGAGGAATTTCACAAGCATTAAGACGCTTTAGGGTGGAAAGCTGAAACAAGCATCTTCCATGCTGTGCTTCTGAGCACAAAAAAAAAACGCTCATCTCTTTAAACCACACCTCCAGCTGACAACAAATTCTTCCCCTCTGAAGGATCGGTGGCAGCCTCACATAAAAAGGGCTGACCAGAAGGGGACTGTTGAACTTGACGGATCACAGTGAGAAGGGGAATCAGAGGGAAGATTCAGAGTCAGAGGCAGCTACAACCACCTCCAAAACAAAAGGATTTAAGCTGCCAGGAAACACCTTCAACCCTTAGCCTTCCTACTGCTTTGGTATTACATAAAAAAAACCTTGAATGCAACTTCTTCTACTGCTGTCCAAGTAGGGCTACTGCAATGACTGTTATGTCCAGCCAACGAAACATGGTTACAAATTCGTCAATTGACCACTGCAATGTGCCCAATAATGCCACATACAAAACCCTCTCCTGGGTGATGATGGGAGAGTTTGTGCTGGGTCTGCCTCTCAACCTGTCGGTCCTCTACATCTTCATCTTCAGGTATGAGAAAACTCATTCCCTCTATCTATTTCATAGAAACAATATATTTACCAATCTAGGCCAATATTCTAATCCTCCATTAAGACATCATTTTTTTCATTTCATCATTCAATGAATTTAATTTCCATTTCTGTCGCTTAACATACACATACACTCACACAAACAGCACTGTTACATATAAATGCACTGCAATATTACCCTTTTTATTTTTTCACGTCGGCACAAGGTGAGGATTTCTGTGTGTATTTTAATCTTGGCTCATTTCCCATTAGAAATCTGAAACTTTAGGCACTAATTACTATTTAATCAAAGTGCCCCCAACATTTTTATTAATGCCCCAACATTTAGACAGTGTAGGAAAAAGTTGCCCCCTAGACATTAAGCCAATGTATAAATGGTCACATAGGGTATTATTAGAACTAGCCCAGTACCAAGTTGTATCGAAACATCTCCAGTTAATGGATACCTGCATTCGACCGTTCTTATACCTAGATCTAGAAAATAATTACTATTTATCTGTGGTGTGGTGAAGTTGAGCGCAGTGTATTTGATGACGTTGGCAGTTTAGCGTGCTGAGATGCCACCAAAACATTCAAAAGTATAAAAAATACATGCATAAAATGCAGATGATCAGTATCAAATAAAGTAGAAAAAAATTATCAAATGAAATGCCAGATATACCTGTAAAAACGTAAACCCAGCGCGCTACAGCTGTAACGTTAGTACAGCCATGAAAGCAGCAAACACACCAACAGGATCAACGGAGACAGATTCTACCCGACCTAAAAAAAAAACTGGCATGTTTCTAACAGTTGCGTGACCAGAGACGTAACAAACCCCGGGTAAATATTGGAGATGTATTTGAAAGATGGAGACAGCTTAGAGCCCAAAAGGACGCCGAGTTGGCTAATTTCCTTCTGAACAGGTAGCTAAGCATTAGCTTCAGGCTAATTTATCACGGCCACAAGGGACGGGCATTTTATGTCATTTCAACATTCGTGCACTCACGTTGAATTATAAAGCCAGAGTACCTGAGTTGGTTACTCGCAAAAACTATTGAGACACAGCCAGTGAAGTGATCCCGACTGGTCCTGGCTAACGCCGCCATGCTAACCATGCTAACCATGCCAACGTTACCGGAGGACCAGGCAAGCGGGCCACGGCTGTTCAGCAGCCTTGGCCGACAACGGTGAGTTATTTTAAGCCAAGAGAGGGGGGGCTGTAAATCGGGAAGAGAGGACCGTGAGTTTGCAGTGTGTTTAGCTTGGCTAGGTTGTTAAGTTTTTAGCGGTTCCTACCGTAATTCTAAGCATAGGAAGTGTATTTGTCCGTCAGACCAATTCAAATGATCGGATACATTTTCAATACCACTGTAGTTTCATTATTGTTCACAGGAAGAAACCCTTACAGATGCATGCTCACTCTCCAGTGAGTAGAAGAGGAGGGGGACAGTAGTAACATCCTGTTTGGATTCTCATTTCTTGGCAAAATCTGTGTTGCAATGATTGTAACGCATTCCTTAAGTGTGGACATTTAAAGTTGTGTACTGTAGGATTCATGCACCTACTTTGAAATGCAGTGGTAATTGCAAAACCCATGATGGCATTTTATACAACATGAGCTGTGTGTGCTAATCTTGAGATAAACTGATAAACATGTTAAAAGTGGAACATATTGGGCTGTGGATAGAGATTATCTCTGACAGCATGCGCAACAGCCTGCAGAGTCAGTGTTTTCTTTGGCACCATTGTTTATTTCCAGTGCTGAAATATATATACAGTGCAAAAAGTAAAGCAGCAGCAACTATAAGATACTAAAAGGTTAACAGAAACACCATATAACTGCATGCATGCATCATTTGTCGATATTTGACCAGTAGAGTCAATCCAACTTAAATATTAAGCAGAGAGCATTGGTTTGATGGGTGAAATTCTGTGTTTAGGATAAAATGTAATGACAGGATCATCATCATAGGCTTTCTGCTGTATTGTGTTTACTCTTGATTCAAACTTAAACTTTGTGAGAGAAAAGCAAATAATTGTTTTGTCAATAACCTCCTCTTTAAGGTTCAAGTTCTGGAAGAACAAAAGTATCTTCCTGTTCAATATTGTGGTTGCTGACTTCTTGCTGGTGGCCTGTCTTCCTGCCAAGGCCTACCATTACCATAAGCACGAGAGACACAGCCAAGATAAAGTGGTGTGTAAGACGATGTTCTTCATGCTGTTTTTAAACCGAGGAGCCACTATCGCCTTCCTCATCACCGTGTCTATCAACCGCTACTTCAACGTGGTGCATCTTGGAAGGAGGAATTTTGTCAAAGTGCTGAAGAAATCTCCTCAAATCTCCATCTTGATCTGGCTGCTCTTGCTGCCCCTCACCATCCCCACTATGGTCAATACCTTTGAGTGCTGCAACAGCCACGGCCGCGAAGTCGAGACTTTTCTTCACGATGTGACAGACACCTTCAGAGAGGTATTGTTTTGGGGTTTTTTTTGTGTTGATTTAGATTTGCATTAGCACAGCTGTAAAATATTGTATAACCTGTGACAAGGAAACCGAAAAGGCTTTAATGATTACAATGGGAGCACACAATAGCCCAATATATACTCCAAAGCCGGAGAACTATCCCTGCCAAAGCTAACAGCTTTCAACACTACCGTGTTTTTTACACTACCTCCTATAAAGCTGTCATTCCAGTTTATTAGCTTTAATGGTTAATCTAATTCCCCTAGTTCCCTGACTAACAGCTTGCCACAGGCAGCATAAAAAAAAAACCTGTCCAGGCTTCACAGCATCTTAAACTGTGGACTCATCATATTTTATGTGATTAGTCGATTCATTGATGTGTTGATTAACCAATTAATCTGCAACTATTTTAATATATTATTATTCAAGTCATTTTTAAGCAAAAATCTAGCCTGGAAATCCAGACCCAAATCCGAAAGGCATTGAGTAATAAAAGTCGCACAACTAGAGGGGCGGCACCAAGCATGCATTTGAAAATCTCACTGCACGCAATTGGATAACACTACGACCAATCGCAACAATACACAGGGTGACGTATCCAGAGCCCCATACGCTTAGCTACCAGTGGAGTTAACTGGTAGATTAAACTGTCGTCATCTGTTTAGCTCGACTGTTTATAATTACTCGATGCCAGAGTGACTCGCTGAACAAATTCAAAATTGTGTTCTCGCGAGAACTCTGGATTTCCAGGGTAGCAAAAATCCACTCTCAAATCAAATGTGAACATTTGTCGTTTTCTTAGCTTTCTGTGATGGAAAACTGAATATCTTTGTGTTTTGGACTGTTGCTGGCTCAGACCATAACAAGACAAGAGCCTGAGATGAGTGGGACTGCTGAAAGGTTTAATTTAAAAAACATTAGTCAGAAACCTCAGCCCCTGGAAAAATTATCTTTGAGTGTGAGATACAGTATAGATGATGAACTGTCAACTGTCTGTTCACTGTAGATACGTGAATGTTATTTTCATACGTATTATCATCGTACGTATGGCTTCCCCCCAGAAAAGTTGTTTAGCCCGGTGGCAAATGTCTTTTTCGACGAGGGCCCGGCTGGGGTCAGCCACAGACTGATGGCAGTATTAATGTAGAGCCCAATAGTTCCTGTGATAACAGAATCAGGGATGAAATCGCGAAATTGAGAATTTACAAAAGCTATAAGACGGATTCCATAGGGCCCTACATTAAGTCAGTGCTAAAAGCTAACTGGAATTTTTAAAATATGACTATGTCTAAGTTTCTAACCAACCCACTGTAGTTTAAAAAAAACTTAAAGCAACACTATGTAACTTTTAGCTGCAGCTGTAGTTCCAAGGAGACAACCTGTAGGTAGGGATGGTCCCCCTACAGGTTGTCTCATTGGAACTACAACTCGCGTCTGTTAACGCGAGTTGTAGTTCCAATGAGACAAACTGTAGGGCTAAAAGTTACATAGTGTTAGCCTGACAAGCCAGACCCACATCAAGATGTTGGGTCTGGGAACTCACCATTGACGGAACTCAATCCGAGGGGCGGGATAAACGGTTGTCTTTCAAATTCCCTCTGCACGTAATAGGATAGCGCTACAACCAGGCAGAGCAACGCAGAAAGTAGAGAAGCTAGGTGATAGATTAGACTTTAGCCGTATCGCGTCGGCAAAACTCTGAACACATCTTCCTTTTTTAAGAATGATTTCAATGCCGTTCTTTGTTCTTTTCTCAAAGAAAAGCTTAACTCCAAGTCTTCCATAAGCCCGCCCACCGACTCTATACACGATGTGATTGGCCTGACCAGAGTTTGGTTTTTCCAGCTCGCAAGCCAACGGAGAGTGCCTAGACCCCCCTGACTGCAAATTAAATTTGCTGTCGCTAGGGTGCGTCTAGATTTCTAGGCTAACATAGTGTTGCTTTAAAAATACATTTCCCATTGACTTAGGGCTGGTGGGGGGCAATTTAGGCCTGGTGGGCCACCAGGCTTGCAATACACTGAGGGAAACCCTGCTTATAGTTACTTTTATTTTATTTTTAAGATTGTCTGCTTCACCCAGATCATCATCCCCTTCATCATCCTTGTCTACTGCACGGTGCGCATCGTCAACCGGCTGAGGAGGAAAACGGTCGGGGAAAAGACCAAACTGAGGAGAGCCGTGTTCGTGGTCTTGTCCGTTGTGGTCGTCTTCTCCATCTGCTTCCTGCCCAGCACTATAGCGAGAGCGGTGCTGCTGGGCGTCAGGCTGCAAAAGTGGCAGGCTGCAGAGGACGTTGTGGTCCAGGTCTACGACAGCCTCATGGTTTTGTCTTACGCCGACTGCCTGCTGGACCCGCTGGTTTACGGCTTCTGTAACTCGGGGTTTAAAGATGCCTACGTAGCCACCTTCTGTCCGACGTTTCTTCAGACCAGACAGCCAAATTCCAACTGTGGCACAGTAACAACTACTACAACGTATACAAATCAAAATCCTGGAACTAAAACTGTTTCTTTTCAGGTATTGGAGAAATTATAATTTTTTTTCTTCTTTTATAATGAGAACTATCTCTGAGGGCGTTTATTCACCATTATGACTGAAAACGCGGAAGAGGCGGATGTGCCCGACATCACATTCTTTTGGAGCTAAAGACACTTACCTTTTCAACATTTAAAGTACTAATCATTTCTTTCTGCATTTTTTTCACTGTAAATTCTATACCGATATATATGTCCAATAATGTGTCATATGAAACTTATTAGTTCATGTTTACTGCTATTAATTGTTCACTGTAAATAAATCACCAAAGAATAGGTGCAAGTAAATAGAGTATTTAGCGAAGAAGTAGTCAGGGAGGTGTCAGTCAAGCACAGTCTGTACATACAGTCCAGTGAAACAGGGTCTTTAGCCACAACACCTGTAATCACCAGTGTGGGTGTACAGGGACTTAAAGTGAATTAACAGGCTTGTGTATAGCATTGAGATACTGTCTGACTTGTCCACTCATATGGATTCATATTGTATATATTTGTATATTATTATTTACTTTAAAATGTGCTGTAGGTAGGATTGTGAAGATCCAGGACTTAGCCAAAAAATTTGAAAGTCGACAACTTCTCAGTCTCTCCCCCCTTTCCACTAAAGCCCAAAATGGTCTCTAAGCCCCTCCCCTCACAAGGGAGAATGAATGCGTGTGTATGAGCAGTACAGGCTGGAGGTGGAGCCAGAGGAGCTGGAATTCTTTTTTTTAAATGACCTGCTTCATGTAGTTCTACTGAACATAGGGTCAGTTTCAACAAATAAGACAGAAAGTTAGTTTTATAAGGCTTACCTACTGCACCTTTAATACAGTAAGGAATTTATTTTATTAGGATTTCAGACCAGGTGTTAAGGAGCTAGAATGGTACAGCATTTCCCTTGTTATTGCATTTTACGGCATATGACGGTCCCTGCAATAACTACAAAGTACTCAGCAGTATAGTAGTATAGACCAAACATGCTGTAAAGAGACTTGTTAAAGGTCCTATATTGTAAAAAAACAAGAAAAAAAAACAAGCAGTCAGGATTTCGGTGTGGTTGTGATGTCACAACTTTACTATATAAAAAGGTAATAAGTGCCGCTACAGTGCTGTTACAGACATTCCCCGGCTGCAATGATGGTGCAGAGATGCCAAAAGTGCAGAGGCAAAAGTCCCAGATATGTTCAGGGAGGTTTAAAGAGGGCTAAAATGAGCATTTCAGACAGAGGGTGAATACAGGTATATTTAGACAGACAGTATGAAAATAAATGTGTTTTTGAACAATGAAGTACGTAAACATGTTCTAGAAGAAAACCAAAATGCAGAAAATGAGCATGATATGGGATCTTGTTGTACTGTATGTTTACCCTGTTTTGCAGTGTTTGCAGAAGAATTTTCATTCATCACTCATCACTTTATATCTCTGTGTTCATCATCAGTACCTCAAATCAGTTGTACCGGTCCTCATTGGGGTTTACCCTCAGTGCAACATTCTGTCAACTCCACCACGTTTTTTAACATTACTCAAGTATGTACATAAACAGTTCAATATCTCGCAATTGCTCCTTTTGGAATTAATTTCCTTCTGTGGCTGCATTTACACACCACATTTACAACGGATGTGTAAAAAATGATTCATGTTGTTGCCTTTTTTATAAATCAGAGTAAACTGGCCTGTCCACGTTTCTATATTATGTTCACCACAACCACTACAGAAATGTCAAACCTGAGTGGACTGCAGAAACCTGGAAGGCTAATTTAAACTTTCCTCATTCACACTGTAAATAATTTTGTTATGTTGATAATACAAATTGAATTATTTGTATAAAATTGAGATACTGACTGAAGATCTTTGTATACTGCTGCTGTAAATAAACAGAATACAGCTTCCTCTTTTTGTAAAAAGGTGTAACGTTATCCCAAACAAGTACAAAAGCAAAACCTCCGTATCTCTGTCGTACCTTCCTACATCAGAGCAATGTCCAGATGTTGATGTTGCTGATCAGCCTCTTCAGGCTCCATTTCCCACCCCTTTGCAGACACGTGCTACAGTTTTTTTCAGATTGTGTATGCGTTCAAATACAGCACACGTGCTGTTGTCTATCCATTTTCTACCTTACTTGTGTCTCACTGAGATCCTGTGTACAGATGCATTAGGGTCAGTGTAACGCTTATCAGTTCAATTTTCTAAGCACAAACGGACATTTGGAAAAACAGAAAAATGGGTTCCAATATCCAATTTCTTATTTTTTCCCGCCTTGACATAAAAAATTTATTCAGAGGATCAGAAATTGTGAAAAATTACAAAATAGCGCCTGGGCTCCAGTTATTCAATACTGCAATGATATTTCTGATCCTCTGAATAAAAAACAGAAAATTGGAGAAAAAAAAATTTTTAATTCGTAAAGGTGGGGAAAAAAATGAAAATTTTTATATTTTAACCCATTTTTCTGTTTTTCCAAATGTCCGTTTGTGACACTGACCCATTAGCCCCTAATTTTCACGTTTTCTCAATTCTGATGTGTGTACAGTTTGCTCTGGGCAGGTCGTATGGGTGTTGCAGCAGGAGCGCTGGTGGTGGCAGTCAAGTTGAGGCTAGCAGCGTCAGAGCAGAAATATTACAGCAATAACAGACAAAAAAGAAAGTACGAAAACAAAGACACCCTGTCTGCTTTTTTAAAGCCTTAAATGGCTTAATGTCTCAGCCGTTGACTGAATGCTGTTTTAAGGAATTTAACTCATTAAGATAAGTGACGTGTGATGGGTTGAGTTGGAGATGAACAGGCCCTTTTCACAGCAGCCATTCTGACATGTCAATGCAAGGCAAACCCAGGTGAAATTGATCATATTAATTATTGCCCCGTTCTATTTAGTGGACCACAGCCATTCCAGTGACTAGCTCTAGTATTATTACAGATATCATTACCTAAATTGAACAGGACCATAATTACCCCTGATGTTGCCCTGCAACGAGATGTCAAAAATGGCTGCGGTGCAAAGGGCCTGTTCACGGCAAGGAGAGAAAGATGACGAACCACACACACACACACACACACACACACACACACACACACACACACACACACACACACACACACACACACACACACACACACACACACACACACACACACACACACACACACACGTTGTAATTTTAAATCAAATGTTGCCATCTTTATTATCTCCTAAACTGTATCTGCTCTGTGTTGTCTAGTTGTTGAGAACGCTTAATTACAACACTGAAAAACAGATTTTTGCACTGGATGTAGGTCTCGATACCACGTACAGAAAGGAACCGCAGTGCTGTTCAACACTGACCTGTTCCTAGTAGAGTCAGCAGTCTACTCTGCTCCTGTAGAACCTGGTGGATCTGCTCAATTTGTTGCTGAAGCACCTCATATGGATGATGTGGAACCTGCCAACAGACAAACATTAGGGACATAATTAATAGAAGGGATTAGAACATGATGTTTCAGATGCTTCACAGGACCAACAGTAATCTGATGTTCTACTGCCCTCTAGTGGCAAGTAGAAGAACTGAACTAAAAATGGACGTGCCCAATTACATGGAACAGTATTGTGGAACAAACAACTGATCAATTAATCTAGAAAATAATCAACATATTAATCGATAATTAAAATAATCATTAGTTGCATCCCTACAGTATTGTATAAATTAATCCTTACAGCAGGGGTCTTCAACTTTTTTTAGGCCAAAAACCCCTTTACTGAGAGAGAAACAGAGCAGGGACCCCCTACAACATTGCATAACATTTTGTATAAAAGGTTGCAGTTACAGTATTTTTTGGTTCCTGGGGACATCAAAATTCCACCCTGAGATCTTCTATCTCTACAAATAATATCATTATTATAAAAAAATATATATATAAAATGTATGACGTTCAATGGACTCCTGCGGATTTGCAAATGATGCACATGTGCAAAGAGAAAGCATGAGCCAGTTTACACGCAGTAACCAGAATCTGCACAAAAGAAGCCGCTGTGATGACATGTGAATCCACGCATGCTGACAGCAAAATATACATGGGAATTTGTGCGACATTTCATATGTCCTATACTTTGAAGTATCCCTAATTAAAACACATTTTGGCAGGATTAATGTAGTTTACTGAGGCTGATGTTGCTTCTTCTGCAAATACTTGTGTCTACTCTTTCTACTGAAACTAAACAGCCAAACTGCATTGTAAGTGTACTGTAAATATATAAAGAAATAAGAACATGCTATATAAAAACACAACAGTATAAAGCTTGCAAGGTAAATCCTCAGCACCTGGTAGGGCAAGGGGAAAAAAAAAATGTAGTTGCCAAAGTCAATTTTTATTGGCCCTAAACAAATTGTTGGCAAAAGAACGATAACTTAATTTATATGATACAATAATGATCGGAAAAAATTATTGAAACTTTTTTTTTTTTACCCATTTGGGCAAGGGCATATTTACTTGCCTAACGTGGCATTTTACTTGCCCCGGGTCATTGGGCAACCCTTATTGTTGAACACTGCAATTGCTTCTTTTTTTAACAATATGGAAGTTTTTTGTAGTGGATGTTTCCTTTAAATCGGTAAGCTTTTGTGTAATTCAGAAAAGTAATACTTACTTGTTGCCTAGTCTGATTTACAGCCTGAAAGGCATCCAGGTTGGCAGCAGTTGGCTGGTATGGTCCAACGGGGATAGCATCAGCAGGGCTCAGGAGAGAGGAGAGGTCAGGGTGAGTCTTGCCCACCATTGGTTCACACTGAAAGGCCAGCGGGCCCAGGCTGTCCCCTTGGTGCTCCACCCCACTGGTTCCAGAAGTGGCTGGGATAGGTGCAGGAGTCTGAACTGACCGATTTGAGTCTGTGCATGTCCTCTGGTACGTTCTCTCCATGGGTATTTCAGCTGACATCGTTGCACGATACTCACTCGGTTTGTTTTGACAACCGCTTTGTACCAAGCTTGTCTTCATCTGAACCTCAACAGCTGCAATATATTTAAAAAAACAACAAAAAACATAAAAAGGCCACAATGCAATGATAATTAACTAAAATACTTTACTAGGAAAAATGACTTTACCCTGCCCTGAAATAATATGTATCTGCATTTATGTCTCACTCTCAAAAGTGGGACAAAGCAATTGGAACTGGGCATATATAGGCTGAAAGTCAATAGGCACTTTCTGTAATTGATAACTTAATATGTCTGACTTTCATAAAATAATCTGTCTTTTGTGTATACTTGAAATTAAGCTATAAATTAGAGAACTACATTCAGTCAACATTCAATATACAAGTTGAGCTGCTATCAAATTGGCCTTTTTTCCCAGTGTTTTCCCCTACAACTCCAATGAGGTTAAACAAAGTGCCAATGTAAAATATCTTGTTAAATGCTAATAAAGTATAATGTTATCTTTGTTAAAATGACAACCTAGAATAGGAACAGAAAGATTTAGTAACATGTTGAAAAAGTTGTATTATTAACCCACACAATTTAATTGTATGTAAATTAATATAATACAGACGTTTTGAGGAATCTGGAAATGTGTTCAGCTGTCAAGTGACCGACCGCCATTTTTGTTCTGCCCTGCCACTGAAAGTTCAATTGAACACAAAACTACATTTAACTAACGTTACAGTACATGTACTGTAAACTTGCTCAAAATTAATGAACCCTACAACTTTCAACTGACTGTTTGAAATGAACAACGAAAAAACACACAAACTCGTAATGTCTCCCCTCGGGGTATGTTAGCTAAGTGACAGATGACCGCTTGTCTTTTAAGCTACAGTAGCATACATGTAGAGAGCTAGTTAACGTTACCTGCCGTCTTGGGTCAAGCTGAGCTGAGTGGCAGTTGAGGGAAGTTTACTGTTGCTGCAGTTACTGAGCATTATCATCATCACTTCCGTCACAAAACGTGTTTTGCGTCACAATGAAACAAGTCAACTAACGCTAAATGCAGACAACTTTCCCTAAAAACAAAGATTTAGTTTATGGTAACGTTAACACTTCCAGGGTGATTAGGGCACAAACATTTAGTTTTACCGCACAGAATGCGGACAGGTGGCAATACAACTAACTTCCAGAATGATCCTTCAAAATAAACCATTATAACGCGTTTTATTTTAACAGTCTAGGCCTATCTGTGGTTTTTAACTTGTTTTAATTAGGAAAAACGGTATACGTGCAGTTTAGTGTCCCACATTCCACATGGAAGATTCTACGTGCAGTTTAGTGTCCCAAATTCCCCATACAATGTCCTTAATTATGAACCTGCTAAACCACCTGTTTAACAGGTGTTTGGGTTAGGGTTAGGGTTAGGGCAACCTGTCTCAAATAAGACCCTCATCATTTGGGACACTCCGTTTTTGGAAAATAATTTGGGACACTAAACTGCACATATACCAGGAAAAACTTTAGTTTGATTGCATTTTGTTAAATGTAATGACTTTAGGTAAAGCTGGGCAATATACTGATATCGTAATATGAGATATCGTCTTCGATTTTGGATATCGTAATATCGTAATATGGCATAAGTGGTGTCTTTTCCTGGTTTTAAAGGCTGCATTACAGTAAAGCGATGTCTTTTTCTGAACTTACCAGCCTGTTGTAACTGTTCTATTATTTGCCTTTACCCACTCATTATATCATTATATCTACATTACTGATGATTATTTAACTAAACTCTCATTGTGTAGGCCTAAATATTTTGTGAAAGCACCATTATAGTCAACGCTACGGTATCGTGGTGGTATCGATATCGAGGCATTTGGTCAAAAATATCATATTTCATCCCATGTCTTGTTTTTACATGTATGTATGAATGTCTCTTTGTAACTGGAGCCTTGTCAAAGACAATTTTCTGGAACCCTGTGTTACAGACAATAAAGTATTATCTTATCTTATCTTATCTTATCTTATATTTGATTTTCTCCATATCGCCCAGCCCTAACTATAGGTCTACGTGGACCAAAGGTGATGTTATTATGGCAACACAGACCAATGTCTGTTGGTAGTACATTACATAATTCTTATGACATCTAACTGTATGAATTCATACCTTTCTGGATCCAAGGAAACCTTGGTTTTTGTTACCTCACTGAGCCATGCGCTCATACCGTAAACGTAGGCTACCACATGATGGCAGCATAATCATGTGTTGTAACCATGGGGACAGATTCAAGGACAGGCCTAGTGTGAAAATGGGGGCAAATTGAACAAATGAGGTTGTTTCAATAAAGTGAAATAGACAGCAATGATGTTGACTATACCTTCTATATGTACAGTATGATATTTAGAGCATTTCTTTCTCAAAATAAACAACTATTTCCTGTACAATTCTGGGTTTTTTTCTGAAAACATTTTAGTCCATTGGATTGACGATCACAATCAGAGTCACTAGTTGACCAGAGGTGTACCAACATTTGCCAGATTCCTCTGGTCCTATAAGAACATAGAGCTGTTTTCTTCTCTCTTCTCTTGTTCTCTTCCCTAGTTCAATTCTGGTAGCAGCTTAATTTCTTGCGAACACAAAGCCTCCTTTAATACCTGAGTGTTGCCACAGACAGATAACAATACTTTGATATCACACTTTGAGGAACACAAACACATTTTTCTACAAAAAACATTCTTATCTGTTAATAAAAGAAGCTGAACTTCTTCAATGATAAATGTTCGTTAAACACAAACACAAACATTTAGAATAATGAATGAAACAGATATTGATGTTAGGTTTCAGTACTTTGCAACGGAGAAATGTTTGATGGTACCAAAAAATGACTGATTGTAGTTTAGTGGAAATATGTGGAGACTACTATATTTGCCTAAAATTGTCAACAGATATTACTCAAAAAGGCCACTGCCTCAGAATCTCAAACCAAGA
The DNA here is from genome assembly GCF_004354835.1 of Perca flavescens. NCBI lineage: Eukaryota > Metazoa > Chordata > Actinopteri > Perciformes > Percidae > Perca > Perca flavescens. The sequence continues at coordinate 27,247,479 of NC_041348.1, forward strand.
CCAAAATAGGTTAAATAATTGTGTAAAACCTATATAAAAAAAAAAAAACTCCACACACTCATCATTATATCATCAGATTTATTATCACTCGCCACATCTTACAGATCATTATCTTAATGTTGTCAAAACATATACAAAGTATATCTAAAGTATTGAGTCATTTCTCAGAATTATGATACATTATAGTAGTTGATAGTTGTAGCTGAAGTAACAGCAATTTCAAAATAAATGGTTTGTTTGTTTTTTTCCAAGCAAATGTGATACACTTTCAGAAGAGAAAGCTGGCAAAAGTTAAAGGAAAAGTGTTATAAATCCACTTTGAGTTGTTTACCAACTTTTATTCTAACCAATCATAGGGCTCTTTGGATTTCTATTGTTCTGTTTAAGACCACAAACACTGAAAAAAAGGGCGTGTGGGGTCACACTGATGTATATTGAGCCAATATTGCCCTTTAATAAAAATGGGATCCAGTCCAGCTGGTGTCATCCTCCTATGATATGATGGGAATACTGCACATTGTACACATTTATTATAGGAATGATCTATGCTAATAGCTTATTGAAAGATGTTTTTCCGTTGTCAAAAAACATGCATGAATTTTCTTTCAGTAGTTTTAGTGCCTGGTGATGTAAATTCTGAGGCTTTCTTAACGTGACAAGGTTTAAAGGAGCAAATGTAAAAATGTGTTTTATATTTCGCTTGAAACAAAAAGGCAGAAACTGAAATATATTGACTATTTGCACAAATTCTCAGCTTTCATCAGCTCAATTCCAAAATTGGTGGTCAGATTTGGCTTCGTAAAGCTGGTCAGGTCCTGTTCCTCCAGCGTCATCATCATGGAGGCGATCCAACACAGCACAGATCCAACATGGCGCTCTGCCATTTCGTAAGAGACCGATCTTCTCCTTCTCCTGCCTGTTTTCCGACTCTGTGATGCTGATGCCAAGCTTTGGAGGGCCTGGCAACAAACACACTCTCCTCCTCCTGCTGTTGTTGTTGGTGTGTGTGTGTGTGTGTGTGTGTTGTACCATCAAAACACACAAATACTGCACAAAAACACAAAACATGCATGCAGACTAACAGCGATGACAGATGAGTCACGGGCTGGAACACTACTTCAGGCAAAGATCAAAGGAAGGAGGTCATCCAAAATCCTGCCCCAAAACAACACAACACATACACACACACACAAGACCACAAAAGGGCAAACCAAAATGTATGAATTCATTTTTAACGATACAACAAATCTTCCGTTCACCTAGTTTGCTGCAAATTCAGTCAGAAAAAACAGAAAACATTATATATAGTTTAAAGCAGTGGTTCCCAACCTGGGGTCCGGGCAACCCTTAGGGGGGCGGCAAAGATCACAGGGGTGCGCAAGTCTTTATCTGGTTTAAGGTTGAGGTAAAAAAAAAAAAAAAAAAAAGTGCACATGTTAAACAAATTATGATAATACACTAGAATATATAATGTGTACAAAAGTCTGTATGAAAACTATATATTTCTGTTCTCGCTTAAAATTGTAGGCAGGCTACTTAGTAGGCGAAAACCTCCGGCTCAGCTTTTCTTAGACATAAGTAGGGGGGGCGCCAAGGAAAAAAGGTTGGGAACAACTGGTTTAAAGCTGCCATGTTGCTAAAGAGAGAATCTTTTGATCTGCATCTTAGCAAACCCATGACATTAAGCTGCCATGTTGCCATTTTCTCCACCTCTCGTATGGTGTGAGAGGTGGTGAAAATGCCGTCAGAGGTCTAACATACTGCATTAAGTGATCGTTGAGTCGATAATATATTCCTGGAAGTCACTGACTGTGCTTTTTCTTAATCTATTATCGAATGTGTACGGATTTAAACGGCGCTCAGGAAACAGAAAAGACACTTTAGACTTTGGATTTCAGAAACTTTAATTCCTCTACAGAATTCTTAAAGGACCCTGAGCATAAAAAAACATGAATTTTATCTGCAGTAGTATTTCAAAGCAGTCACCAATACAACATCTCATCTTTCATGTATGAACAACAGTGAAATGTGGACTCAAATCCACTCAATTTGATGCCTTATTCAAATATTTTGTGCTGAGACGGTTGGAATTTTGCCACTTTTTTCACTAGATTTCATTTGATTGTATACACTTTCATATATCTAACATATGCAATAGTACTGCATGTGTCAAGGATTATATTTTGTGGTAAGCCTTCCACAAAAGTAACATGCTACATCCCTTTTACAATACATGTTATTTTCATACATTTGGAGGCACTGGTATTTTTACTAAAAGCAAAGAGCTGAGTCACTGGGTTACATCCAGCAGTGTTATTATGCTTTGACTATCACAGTTTATTTTCAGAGAGATGTGGTGTTAACTCACAGAAATGCCGACATCATTAGGTACACAGGTGTAAGAGCCTATAAATAATAGACTTCCTGTTCCTTCATGCATACAAAAACCTGATGTTTATATATTTAAAACGCAAAGCTTTTGGATTCTGTAAGCATTTTAAAGCATACTTAGTGAAGGTGATGGTTCTTGGCTGTCATTGGCTAGCTAGGCCTTGGTCTTGATTCTTATTGGACAGGAGACTCCAGTCCCTCCCAGACCACAGTATCCATTAGGGTTTTTACTCAGGTACTGCTGGTGGTAATCCTCGGCGTAGTAAAATGGCTTGGCTTCGGCTATTTCTGTTGTAATCGCACCAAAGCCTTCCTCCGTTAATACCTGAAAGATGCAGCAACAAAGACAGAACATTTGTAGATTCGCAAGGACATAAACTGGCTCAAACAAATGAAGTCATTGTAGTAGAAACAATGGAAGAACAGCAAGATGATACCGTTAAAACTTCAGTGATTTCTGTGGGAATCAGTTTTTTGCAGCAACGACAGAAAATATAGCAGGAATGTGCCAAGGACAAGAGAGAAATAGCATAGTGTATGATGGAAATTAAGTTCAATTTAATCTCTACAATGCTGGAATTGGAAACCTAAAAAGTAGTGGGTTTCCATTTGAAAGGCCCTTACATTATGGATTGTGTGTAGAAACTAATGCAGAAATCCTGGTTTTTTTATGCACTTGCAAATGTGTCTAATGTGTTAAGGAAAAACCTATGACAACGCACACACACACACACACTGTGTTTTTAGAAAGTGTTCAGGCATGTTCACAACGCAGCTTGATCATACTATGAGTGATGAAAGAGCTTAATTGGTTTCGACATTTACATGTTTAGCCTTTTCTCGAAAAGAGCTGCTGCTCTTTCGCCCCAAAACCCGACAGCTACCGCAACCCAAAACCCATGAAGCGACTCCACCAGATTTATGGTAATTATCCTGTTGGACGACGGGAATCATAATAATAAAACAGAACTATTCTCCAGGTGTTATGATGAGTGTACCTAACAGGAACTTTTGTAGCTCAAATTAGGATCCAAGCATGATGATGAAGACTCAGTCAAAGAGTTGTTCCATGTTGCTTTGATTAAAGTTTTATGTGAATGCTTCATTTACTGGCTGAATATTCAGGTTAAATATTTAATAACTGGGCGCTTCAGTTAATTTTGTGTATTCAGCTGCATTACAATCAGATAATCACAATCACAACAATTCACTGCCTAATTATATGTTCCATTTCTTGCGATTATGGAGCAGTGTCGACTCGCTAATTAACAGAAATGGTTAATATACTGCAACAATCTTAAAACTGATTCACAACTGAAGCAACATTATCTTGATACTAATGCAGGGATCCATGTGGCTTAAAGGTTATTGCCAGTTGTTACAAATTAAATGTGAGCTACTGTTATGTGAAATTATCTCATCGTGTTTATGAGCAAATACCTGTAAAACTAAAGACATTCCCTTTGTGCTACGTAGCAAATGTTATCATGCTTACACACTAAACCAGAGATCTTCAACAGGGAGTCCAGGACCCCTACGGGGTCCTCAGAGTCACTGCAGGGGGGCCAGCAAGTTATTTTTCTAAGGTTTTTTCAAAAATTAAAATGTCTTAACATGAATCCCACATATTATTAGCAAATATAAAAGTCAGCCTATTTCTGAAAAAAAAACATGAATGATAGGCTTACTGGCCTATAGGTAGTCACTAAGGCCTCCTGCACACTGCCTGCGTGCCGTTTTCTACGTCTTTATACACCAGAAACGTGTCTGACGCAGCATTGCTGCTGCTAGCCTTGTCTCTACACATGTATGTTTCCCATTGATAAAATGAAATAATAGCGTGTTCTTCAACTTTATTTTGTCAATATTTTTGTGTTTGTACATGTGTTTGCACATATTTCGGTCTGTATTGACAGGTGCAATATTTGAAAATCAATCTGCATTTATGTCAAAACCTAGAGACTTTCGAACATCAAAATGTCATTTTTTTTTATGTATTTCTCGAGCCGCGCCTGAGACGTGGGCGGGCCAAATCGGACCCCTCGCACATTCTGATCCGGCCCGCATATCAATTTAGGTTCACAATAAATTTTGGCCCGCCTAGTTGTGCGCCAAACCAAAAACATGGGAAACTGTTTTTCAACTTGCAATTACGCGACACTGCAAATGTGTCAGAATTTGGCAAATTTGCCAACTTTGAGACTCAGAAATTCCCCCAGAAGCAGAGAGTTTGCATATTCAGGCTGTGAAAGAGCTTGTTGTGAGTCAGCTGTGTGGCAGCCTACTAAGAAAATGGCTTTGGAACCTTTTTTGCTCACTTTTTCAGGGCTTTATGTGGACCAAACTGTAAGTGAGAAGACTATATGACACATGCAAAAATTGAGTCAAAGATATTTTACTTTTTTGATGAAATAAAAGCATGTCAATAAACTATACATGTCTGGCCCTTGGTGCGATTCTTTTTTCCAGTGTGACACCACTGCTCTAACCTGTTAACATGGGAGCCGAAATAACACGCTACGCAGCTGACACGCTCACGCCACGCAGCCAGTGTGCAGGAGGCCTAAGACAGCCATCCACAGATACAGGTTATCCTAAGGATTCACTGCGCCACATGTATGTTTAACATTAAAAAGATAATTTATTAAATCATGCCAACAATTATTATTTCAATAGCTTATTATTCCATGCATTATATGTATTTGGGTTAAGGCTGCCCACACTTTATTGTAGGCCCAGATTAATATGCAACTTGATTTTATACAAAATATGTAGTAGTGGATCCCTGTTCCCTCTATCTCTTAGTTAAGGGGTCCTTGGCTTAAAAAATGTTGAAGACCCCTGCACTAAACTAAGGTTGAGCATTGTACCTGCTAAACATCAGCATGTTAGCATGGTGACATTAGCATTTAGGTCGGACTTCAACATTTGGTCTAACTCATCTTTTTCTAATCACTATGATTGAATTTGTTGTGTTGTATCCAGTTCTCTTTTTAGAGTTTGGCAATTGCTTCTAGGACAAACCTCAAAGGCCAACTCCTGTTTTCAACCTTCAACCATTACTGAAAGTGTGTTTATTGTATATTTATCTTAAAAAAGGACTTGGACTGTATGACTGTCAATGACTTTACAAATGTATCCATTCCAGACAGACAAGCTTAATGTCAATTGGTACCAATCCTTGTTTTGAATGCACTTTCAGGGTGAGAGGAATAACCCCCGGGGGAAATACTAAAAAGTTCTCTGTTTATTTTTAGTAGAAAGAAACAATCAGACTTAAAGTGGTGCTGGGTAATTTCACACATTGGTGCCTCTAATAGTTAGTCAGAGGTAATTGTTTGAAAACCATTTTAACTTCATTGACGTCAGCGCTCAGAAGTTGTTAAAAGAAGACGTCAGCAAATGAACCCAGAGAGTCTGTGATGTTGCTAGAACAGAAAATACCAAAGAGATAAAAGATCTAACGTTGGCGAGTTTAGCGTTTTAATGGACAGAGTGTTTGATTCATCACTTTCTGTACCGACACCACAATTTAATTTGAGTAAGTAGGGTGGGGACAGTTAGTCCGAAAGGGACTCTCCTCTCTGTTGCAGCTACACTTTATGATTGCGACTGGAAAGAGAAAAAAACATTTAACAGGAAAATGAAAATAGACCTAAATCAAATCAAATAAAAAAAACTAATGGTAGGCAAATAAATAAAGTTATACTAAGGTAGCCTTGATTTAAAACAATTTATAGTTTGAGCAGACCTCATCTGTTCTGTAAGTTTATTTCAGATATGTAAATTGCAGAAACTAAAGTTTGATTCACTATTAACCCTCTGAACAGAAATCAAGCTAGGGCCTGATGGCCTAAGAGGTATGGAGAGCTGTATTTTGTCTCTAAAATCATTTAGTGCTTTAAAGTCAAGTGAGATTGTTTTGTGCAGACATTTGCAGCCGGAACGCACTACAAACTGCAAGTTAAAGCTATAGTGTGTAGTTTCTGTCTCTACCGTGAGGAATTAAAAGTAATGACAACAAAACTGTCGGCGTATCCACATGATACAAGCCTTCTGTGATCGCGTACTACCCCCAACCCTCCTCCACACAGTTGCTAGTAGCTAAGGAGGACACGGAGGATTAAAAAAAACATGGACTCTTCAGAAGAGGTCATTATCTTCGCACGATTTCCTGCACACGAAAGTCGCAAGACGACACAATCTTCTGAGCATAGTCATACTGAGAAATCCAGAGAGAGTTGTGTGGAGCTGATAGTCTTAATTAGCTTTGTATCAACTCATTTGGCAATGGCTTGAATGTAACGGACGTTCATCAATATAAAAAGGTTACGCACTAAAGCTTTAAAGCTTTCAGCAGTAGGGCTGTTGGAATGATAATTTGAACAGTAAAAAAAATCAATACTATTGGAATGCTGAAATCACTATTCGAATGTGACTTTTTTATAAATATGTTGGCTAACGTTAGCTAATCTCCCTCTTCATGTGTCACTCATGTCACGTCTTATGAACAATAAGTTAGCGGGAGTGAGAAACACAAGGCATTATGAGGTCTAAGCATTGGGGTCTAAGCTAACGTTACGTACCAAGTAACGTTAGTACAACATCACAGAGCTAACGTTAACTTAGTACAGCTGGAGTGACAGTCTGCGGCTGGAAATTGGAAGGACGGGAAATAGTTTTAACATGACTTTAAAATCAACATCCACCAAGCCAAAGTGCTTATGTTAACATTAGTTAGCTCGCGAGTTATAGGAGCTTAGCTGGGAGCTTCATGGAGACAGCTAAAGTTAATGTTAGCTGCCCTACGGCTGTCAGAGTTAGCTTTGACTTCATATTACCTTCTAATAGCTGTATTCTCTGTAATGTGACAATCTGCAAGAAAGAGGTTGCCTATAAATCACTAATATAGTAGTGACAGCACCGTTTGGCTTAGTTATTAATGCCATTCGCATGGTAGCTAACACTACTGTTACTTTACTTTGTGACAAATCGTTTCGGCTGTGCTTTCTAACATGATGTCATTGTGCTAACCGAGCACAGTGTTAGATAATGTTTGATTACAGAGTTCTCTGTTGATTTGTGTTTGTCGCTGTGTGCTCGTGCTGGAACATTAATGTAAACAAAGTTGCTTGCAATGCACATTGACTTAGGTCACCCTTAAGGCCAGGCTAATGTTGGAAGTCCCTCTAGTGGACAGAATGTGTAACCACAACCACATGCTTATAGTGGCATTGACAATGCATAAGCTTGAGTAGTGTAGTACATATTAATAACAGCCTGCATTTGAGCAAAAAAATAACAAATTCAATTTGAATGGTATTATAGAGGAAGATTGACAGCTCCTTTCAGCAGTCACTAAATTTCACTTGAAATTTAAAATCAACATGCCATTTTGTTTAGCCGTGATATGCCAATTGTGAAAAAAGAGGGACTTATTCTTTCCAACCATGAGCATGAACAAAGTCAGAGCACCTGAGCTTCACGAGGCAAAGCTGCTGAAAAGCATTTTTTATTTATATTTTTTAAATGGGAGTCAATGATGGTTTGGGCTGGGAGTCTAAAATAAGTTTAAGCCAAAAATTTCTGTATGTCTGATTATTCTTGAATTAAGGTTCTCTGAAGATACACTTTAAGGCCTCTGCAGGGGACACTTTGTTTCTCTCACTATGCCTCTAGAGTCGCTACTTACTCTGAAGCTAATCGCCGTCACTCTCTCACTCGCTCTACCACACACTCCCCACACACATACATGCCGGCCCGGCTATTCTCTTAACGAGATCGACGCACACGCCAACGCACATAGTATAAACTTACGTAGGCTACAGCGAAAGCTCTGTGTAGAGCCTCCGCAGAAGCATAAATCACGGTTTAGTCGCACAGGATCTACGGAGTAGCAGAAGAAAATAAAAAAAGTTAAAAAGAAAGCCACGCAAACATCTCCAAATGGCCGCGTGCCTGTTCAGTTACCAACCAGTTTTCCAACCCTGAGACTTTTGTCAGATTTGTTTTAGAAAACAGACTGTAAAACTCTTCAGTAGTCATTTTCTAGCAAAAACAATTGTCTGGAACTTCAAGATGAATGACAGCGAAGTAGGCTAATTTATGCGGCAGGAGTAATTTGACAAATTTCTTCTTATTTTGATGTGTTGTGACACGTTCTTTTTCTGGGTCGCCACTGAAAATTTGACAGCAGATGCCTTTTCTTTATAAAAGCAACCTTTTCAGAGCCTACGGGGGGGGGGGCTTGATACTGAAAAGATTTTGGTGGACTATTCAATTAAGATAATGAATAAGAACAACACTGGCAATTGGCAGCTTAAAAAAAATTATGGGCACTGACATCATCCAACACTACCTGTGATACCCAAAATGGCTGCATTTTCCATGATAATGGTCTAGTGGAATCCTCAAACATCCTCCCTGCCTTTTCAGTGTTTCAGTGCGTTGGTTTTGGGCTGGTCCTGCTGCTATGTTAGCAGCCTGCTATAGATGCATGATTCACATCCATTAATTTGCATGTCAGACAAGTAGATTTCTCATTTGAAATGCAAATACCTTGACTGCTCTGGTAAAGCAGGGGAAACGTGAACGATACTGATAAGCACCCACGAGACAGAGAGAGAGGAATGAAAAAAGAGGTGAAGCTGGCATGTGCTAGAGAGGGATTTCATAGACAAAGAGGAAATAGAAAGGAAAGAAAAGAGGAAAAAAAGAGCAGCTGTTTTGTGTTTAGAAGAAGCTATATGAGTGTTTATGAAAAGAAAATGTTGCCGGAGAGGTGTATCAAGAGGGAACGAGATGCCAGAACAATGAGTACACACTGCTTTTAGCACCCGCCGAGCAAGCACACATTATTACATAAAGCAAGCATGCAAGTGCACACACACACACACACACACACACACACACACACACACACACACACACACACACACACACACACACACACACACACACACACACACACACACACACACACACACACACACACACACACACACACACACACACACACACACACACACACACACACCATTTACACCTGCCATTTTAGACGCAGTGCACACCCTAATGACTGGTAGGAGGCAAGAGAAGAAAAGGGAGGCTCCTTTCATGCTGCAGACAACCGCCAAGCGCCTGCAAGGTAATTTTCTGCAGTGCTGTTGTACTTTACACACACAGAAACATACACACACATATATACACACACACACACACACACACAATTCCCCAATCACTCTGTGTGAACAATACAACCAAGCCAGGCAGCACAGAGAACATAGTCAATAATACCCTGACACCAAATTAACCAGACTATTCTCGCTCTTTATCACCACTCATGGCCTAAACCTGCTCTCTTCTTCCATCTGTACATCCCTTTCTCACGCTTCCATCGTCTATGTCTGCGTGTGTGAGAATGCGGCTGGAAAAGAATAAGACATTATTTGACTCTGGGGATCGGAGTGGATATTAATAAAAATTCAGTGAGTGTCTGTGAGGCGTGTCCTGGGAAAATCCTCCGTGCTGTGATGCATTTTAAATGTTCATTTTGGGTGGAATGAGGAGAGAAGAAGAAGTGTGGTAGGGACAAAGAGAAAGAAAGCCACCTACAAAGACTTCATCAACAGGAAGGAGGAGGACTCCACCCGAGATGTTTTTGGGAGCACAGATTCATTAATATTTTAAATATGGGGCTGTGAGTATGCATGCAAAGTCAATGTACGGAAGTGAATGCTGCATCTACTCTCAACAGAGAAAAAAAACCCACTGAATTATTGAAATGTCCTCATCTTTTTTGGCACACGTTTGAAAGTTTTGTGCAAAACATCAGATACAGAAGATGACATATATAGTTACAGACTATTAATAAAATAAAAATAAAAGGAGTCAAAAAATAATCGGAACTAACTCCAACCATCAGTGTATGCATATGTGTGTGTGTGTGTGCGTGTGTTAGTTTTGCAACTAAAGCGTTTTTTGTGTTGAACAGATTTAAGGCCCAGATGGTTTGGCAAGAAGTGTGTTTGCTGTAGGCCAACTGCTCTCTCACACACACACACACACACACACACACACACACACACACACACACACACACACACACACACACACACACACACACACACACACACACACACACACACACACACACACACACACACACACACACACACACACACACACACACACACACACACACACACACACACACACACACACACACACACACACACACACACACGGAAAAAGGTGGGGGATTCTGGTGAGAAAAGAATGAGGAAACAAAAGCTAGAAAAATGGATAAAGAGGTGTAGTGGTTAGATGAAGCCAGGAATCAATCAATCAATCAATCAATCAGTCAATCAATCTTCCATCAATCCAACTATGGCCATTATAGATCAAAGCTTCGTTCACTACACCTCCTAAAATTGAATGCAAAAAGTGCTATTCTCGCTTTCTGCCTGTTAAAAATTTAAATATTGACCACAGGATGACACTATATGACACAATGTGTCAACACATTTAAAAGGATTAATCCTCTGAGGAGCAGCGTTCAGTAAATGCCTGTTACATTATAATATATCCTGTGTGAGAGTGGAATTGTTGGTGGAAATGTGTGTTGAGACAGACAGCGAAGCTTATTTTTCACCTTGCATCATTTGCGCACAATTCACTGCTGAACCGTTCATGTTTTTTTTTTGCTGCAAACAGCCAATGCAGTTGTTCCCAAAGAGTGTATATAAAGATGGACGCCGCGTCTCTACTTTCTCCCACTGTATAAAAGTGAAGCCAAAATACCTTGGATACAGTCCCCGCCATCTTGTAATGTTGGAGCCAGAGTCAGCGCAGTAGTGATCGGGCGGTGGAGCTGCGTTATGGAAGTCCCGCCCATACACCCACACGACCAATTGCGAGTCAATTGTAGCTGCCAATCATAACGTTTCAACCTGTGTTCTTAAAATAACTTATAAAAACCAAACTAATCAGAACACTTGAACAAACAGCACGATCAGCGTCATATACCTTAACTGCCACAAACCAACTTTGGAAAAAAATTTATCTGAATTGTACTTTTGTGCTTTTTAGTTTGGCCCATGTCTTATACGCTAACAAGGAGGGGCGGGATTTATGACCTATACTGCAGCCAACTTCCAGGGGGTGATATAGTCTATGCATCAAGCCCTGGTTGTGAACAAATGTACGTTAGCTATACTATATGATAGCTGGCAAGGAATGAACAGTGAGAATCAGTGTGTTTGTGTTCCGTTCAGCCTCTGACTGAACTCACCAGATTCCTAAAACACCAGGATGCCTGCACATTTTTGGCTCAAGTTGAAACATCCTCAACTCATGTGGGCACATCTTTGCGTCGATTCGTGCAGCCCTAGGCAAATTCATCTTTTATTGCATCTTTACATTGCCCTTGTCCTGTCTGAACACACAGTTAAAGTAATATTACTAAGACCACAAAATAGCCCAAATCTGTCAATTACACTGATAGATTTTGATGTCGATCCTGATGTTGGTGCTACTAGGTCAACGAAACGACTGGGCTTCACCTCTGTGGACCAAAGAAATCCACAGCATGAAGGAAAAACAAGATTTAAATATGATATCTTGTTTGTAATCTAGTAAAGGTCAATTCTCTTCGCAGCATGAATGCGCTCGGTGAATTTCTTGTTTGGATCTTGACATTTCTTGTGTACACAGTATTTCCCACATACCTTTTGTCTCTTCTCATTTTGATTAATTACTTTCCTTCAGCACTGTGATTTGTTGCATTGCATTTTTGTTCCCCAATGACATCCTGTTAAGACAGCGCACAGCTAACGTGACATAACACAGTGCATCATAGTTCAACTCAACGCAAGAGGGAACAAAATCACACTTGCACACATCAGCTACTTCTCCAGTTTATTACCACTAAATGGGTTTACTGGGACCTAAAACAACCCGCACTTGTAACAAGCTGCATGAAATTAATTTGACAATTATCTCAACATTAAGATACTTTTGGGAAACAAGCTGCTGGTCTTTAGAGCCTTGGGAAATCAGTGCAAAGATACTCTGATATAAAGGCTTTGAGATTGACTGGGTTTTACGCAATTGTATGAGAATTCTAAGCCCCTTTCGGCAATGCACACCTTTACATTAATCTGATGGCAGTTTAACATGTCTGCCTCATATGTGAATAAGCACCCTAGTCACTTTATCCATTAGTCTATATCCACGACGTCAGGACAGGAATTCCGCTAGATGTCACTCCTTTCGTACCTTCCGCTCTCTTTGAGTTGGAATTAAACTGTGGTTGATTTCTGAGAACTATGGTTAACTGCTCCTCAGATCTCTGCAGGGTAAGTCCAGACAGCTAGCTAGACTATCTGTCCAATCTGAGATGTCTGTTGCACGACTAAAACAACTTTTGAACGTACACACGTTCCACCAAAACAAGTTCCTTCCCGAGGCTATTTTGCAGCGGCAACGTGGCTCCGTCCGGCGCTTAGCACCGCCCAAGATGATTGTGATTGGTTTGAAGAAATGCCAATAAACCAGAGCACGTTTTTCTCCCATCCCTGAATGCTGTTTGGACTAGCCAGACCCTCCTCCGCAGCGCTGTGGAGGAAGGTTTGGCAAAGCGAGACTACTTTTTTATAAAAGTCACGATGGCAATCTTACTCGGTCGGACTTGGAACGTTTCAGTATCGCCTTCGACATGGAACAAGTCTGAATTTAAGGCCGTCAGATTAACATAAAGATCACAGCAGCACAAGGTTGAACATGCACAGAGAGAGAAAGAGAGAAATGCAAAATCACTGTTATACATTCGAAACTATCTCATAACCACAGTATTAATTAGACCTGTGAGCATATTAGGAATTAAAACAAGGGTCCCAACTTAACGTCCTGTTATTTCAATGTGCATGTTGGACATAAGTAAACAGACAGCTGGATTAAATGTTAATTGATTTGGAAATGTATTAGTGGATTCCCGAAAGTCATAAATTAAGACATAGATGGCAAATTAAGTTTTTTAATCCGTCAGTGATGTAGTCTGTGAAAGGACAAAAAACTCCACGACATCACATCACATGAGACACAGCCATCTTCTAACTGTATATAAACTGGGAACTATATTCTAAGAAGGCGAAGCACTGCTACTTCTGCTACTTGGGCGGAGTGATTCGCGTTGCCCCGTGGTGAGGAGCAGAGATTAACAATGGTGTTTTTCAGGTGTTGCGCTGATCACTCCGCCCAAGTAGCAGAAGTAGCAGTGCTTCACCTTCTGAGAATATAGTTCCCAGTATGTATACGGTTAGAAGACGGCTGTGTCTCATGTGACCTCGTTATTTGTACAAGCCGTGAGTATACTAATCACAACATGTAAACAGGAAAATGTTGGCATTATTTTGTCACTTATTGGGAGCAGTAGGCTAGATGGAACCGGTTACCTCCAGGATCTGTGCTAAGCTAGGCTAGCGGTGGGTGCGTCAGACAGAGTTACGACACGCACTGAGATGAGAAGGGTATGTGTGGACTTATCTAACTCTGGGGGATACGGTGAATAAGACAAAGTCCCAATAAGTCGGCGTGTTCCTTTAATGAAGAGTAGCTTCTGTTTAAGACAGACAGAAGCTAATGGGGATCTTAATGAACAAACAAACAAATTCACCGCTCTCAGGAAGCCAAATATTGCACTAGCATGGTTTCTTTCTGTAAATGTCTGAACGAAGTTACACAATAACACTGACTTACTAACCGATGGAGGCTGTGGTAGAGCAGCAACTCCTATATTCTGCGAGGTAAAATTACTGTTTTTGTCAAAGGAGTCTGGTGGCTTTGAAGAGAGCATAGATAACGGCTTCAGTTCCCCGTCCCCAGTCTGACCGCAAGGTAAAGTGGTGAAAATATTCTAAATATAGCATAAACTTAAATTATTATTGATTTTTTTTAGGTAGCTAAAATGTGTTTAGCTGCTGCCCCAGTCCACAGCGGTACTCTGCTTAGCTTCTACGTCGGTACTCCTGCCTGCTTCTCCAAACTGGGGGTGTGCCGACCGCCATCTTCTGTAGATAATACACTGACTATGGATAATTACCTAATATAACCACACTTCAAAACATCCGAACTATCACTTTAAGGAACATTAACGTTAAGAAATACACCTGTGTACATATTCTTATTCCATGTCTGAAAAAAGGCTTTACTCAAGTACAATATTAGTATTCTAACAGCACTTGATTAGGATATGGTATCTGAAGTCTTTGCATCTCTGTTTCTCCATCATTCCCGTATGACAAATGGATTTTTTTTCTAATTATTGGCAGCTATTAATTAAAAGTGGAGGCGTGATTAAAGCAATTAAAATCTCCATATGACCCCACTAACTGCAATGATGCTTTCTAGTTGCAAAACTAGTCAAGTGCTTAAACCCAGGAACCAGGTTTTTTTTTTTTTTGCCCAACACATCAGCTCATGTTTCCATTAGATCCTAAATACAGTGTCTGATGTGTTCGGAGGCTGGACCTCAGCAGCAATGGAGGCAGAAAGAGTAAAACAAAGACCCACTGTCTGAGTGAGACAAATCCTTCTGAAGGAAGCAAGGTTCTAGACTGGAAAGGACGAGGAATAAGAGAGAGAGAGCGAAAATAAGAGAGGAATAAGAGAGAGAGAAAAGGGACTTTAATGAAGACCAGACTACACTAGAATAGAAAAGAATAGAGTAACCTCCTCCTCATCAGTTTCCATGGCAACAAGCCCTGTTGGTGGGATAGTGATGCAGAAGTCTCAGCAGGAGAGAGTTCAACAGAGGGTGTGTGTGTGTGTGTGTGTGTGTGTGTGTGTGTGTGTGTGTGTGTGTGTGTGTGTGTGTTAAAAGCACACACACATACACACACACACACACACACACACACACACACACACACACACACACACACACACACACACACACACACACACACACACACACACACACACACACACACACACACACACACACACACACACACACACACACACCCTTTATATTTCAGTATTCATCTGCTGACTCCAAAAGCACCTCTGTGACAGAAAGAAAGAGGGATGGGCAGCAGAGGGGGATGCTGGGAAATGGAGTCGGTGAAAAAAAGAAAGGACAAGGAAGAAAACGAGGACAGGAGAAAAGAGACAGATTAAATGTAGAGAGAGGAGAGGAGAAGTGGCGATGATAGAGTCATTAAAAGGCCGATTGGTGAATAGATGTGGGTACCTTCTGGTATTGATCTTTGGAGGCCAACGCTTCCTCGAGCTGCTGCTTTGTGTCGGTGTAGATGGCAGAGCGGTACGCTGTCCCAACATCGTTCCCCTGTCGCATCCCTAAACACGCAAAAAATGTGAATATCAAGATTTCAGCTGACTTGACCTGCATTCGTCCTCCTCAGTTCTTGGCTGAGGCAACATCAGAACATCTGAAAACAACAGCCGACAGCATTTTCTAAAAATATAACTTGTCTGTCTTGGCACAACTGAATGCTGTTTGTTTCGATCATTTCATCACGTATTCCATTCATCATTTCAGTGGCAGCTTGTCAACCACAATGTCTCATTAGCTCCAAGATTTCAGCCACTGGAGTGATGCGGGCTCTCGAGATGGCAACGTGTCTGTCAGTCTGTCAATCACACGCTTTGGTCAAACGTGCAATATTTTTTGTTGCAGAGTATAAATCCTAATGACTTTGGTGACCTCGTGACTTTTGATCTCGTGCCACCTACAGGTCAAAATTTCAAATTTCGGATCATGGCAGGATACTACTGCGATACGGTGCGTTCGAGCAGTGTCCGAATAATCGGGATAATGAGTCCGTGGCTGAGAGGTTGTACCTTGAGTCGGGTCGTGGCTTTCCCAGAAAACCGCGAGCAAGTTGGCAAAGCTGGTCTTCTCCGGATGGTAGACAACTCTCACCACCTCGGCGTGGCCTGTCCTACCTGCAAAATTCAACATCGGTGAGTTCGTGAGAGTCAACCGAGGTTTCACATTGGGTTTAGCACTAATGTTTGAGATCCCTTCCAATTCGCAGCTTACAAACATGTTTCTATTGGTATGTACTTGTACATTCTTTTCATTCCTCAAGTTCTTATTCCCAGGTATATTTTTTCAGTAGGTGTTCTGGTAGTTTGTAGTTGCTGTTGTTGTATTTTTTTTTATTTTTATTTTTTTTATATTATTTATTATTTCTAGCATATTTCTTGTATTTGTGTGAGTATGTGTGCATGTCCTTGTGACTTGGTGCTGTAACTGTAATTTCCCAGTTTGGGATAAATAAAGTCCATCCATCCATCCATCCATGTGTTTTGGGATTAATAAAGTCCATCCCATCTATCTATCTATCTATCTATCTATCTATCTATCTATCTATCTATCTATCTGTTTTGGGATTAATAAAGTCCATGTATTGATCTATCTATCTATTTGTCTTTTTTTATTGTGGGTTTTAATGAAGTAATAATTTGAGTTAAGGTGCAATACTGTTTTTACTGCCCCATTGTATTTTTTTTAAGATCAATTTTTTATTTATTTTTCATTTAAACAACAAAAACAGAACAGACAAACACATTTGAACAAGAACAACCCCCTCTCCCACCCCCCACCCTCCGCGGTCTCAAGGAAAAGATAGAAAAAAAAAAAGAAAAAGAAATCACACCTTGCCTAGTCGCCCTCCTCTAGTTCTTGTGATGCTGAGGTAATTAGGACTGATACACCTTTCCATAGGTCTACAGTGGATGACTTTGCTTTGTTAATCCTTGCTGTAGAGAGCTCAAGCATAACTATGTCCAGAAAATACGCCAACCTGAAAATGACTATTAAAGTGGGTTGAATATAAAGGAACTTACGTCTATCTCTTTGAGAACTTGTGGAGAATCATGTCACAGTTGACAAAACCTTCTCAACTCCTGGTCAACTTACTTGCTTCTTCCAGACCTCAGAGCTATTATGCACACTTATTATTTGCAGAGTTTGGTAAATTGTGATGAAACTGTAAATGTTGTACATTTTCATTTTAGGACTCTTAGGATTTACTGGTTGAAAAAGTCCTAAAGTCTCTGTCAGGCATTTTAAACTTTTAGGTGTAAATGATGAAATAGTCCTAAAAGTGCTAAGAATAATGGGAAGTTTCAAGAACTGATGAAGCCGACAACTGATCAAGACTGTGTGATTCAACTGAAAACTCTGAAATGTACACCTCAATAGAATATAACACCTTATATAATGCTCAAACATAACAAACGATCACTCCTGCTGACGGATGGACAGACAGCAGCTGGCGTTAGTAATGAGTGTGACCTATTACGCTGCACCTTATCTGCCTCCTGTCTCTCATTCTACCTCCACTCCCAGCTCTCTCTCTGTTTTATTACTTTTTTAATATGAGGAGTTATGGATTCCTACGGTAGATATAGGCGAACAGAGACAAAGCAGCGGTCGATATTAAATTAATGCTTCGGCAGGACAATCTCGCAGGAATAAAATCATCTCGGACAAAACGGAAAAATAAAGTAGTGGCTGGAACCAGAGAACAGACATTTTACTGGTACATTACCTAACATTCTCATTATGACGCTATTTCACTGTGAACAACTGACTGTGTGTTTGATAGTCAACCATTGAAGTAGGGCTGCAACTCACAATTATTTTACTTGTCAATTAATCGGACGATCATTTTCTCGATTAATCGATTAGTTGTTTGGTCTATACAGTACAACGTCATAAATTGGTGCAAAATATGGATCAGTGTGTCCCAAAGCCCAAGATGACATCCTCAATTGTCTTGTTTTGTCCACAACTCAAAGATATTCAGTTCACTGTCACAGAGGAGAGAAGACACTAGAACATATTCACATTTTGTCAAGTGGAATCAGATCATCTTTAACGACTCAAACCAATTAATCAATTATCAAAATAGTTCAGAATTTAATAGTTGACAACCAACCGATTACTGTAATTGATTCATCTTTGCAGCGCTACATATAAGTCTTAATGCAAATCTTAATGCACTGAGAGCAAAGTAATGTACTTAAGTACAATTATAACTTGAGTATTCCCACTTTATGCTTCTTTATACTTCCACTACTTCTCAGAGAGAAATATTAGTTTTTACTCCATCTGATAAGAAAAGTATTTTACCCAGTTGGATACAAAGTATCTCAAATTGGCTCCACATTGACAAACTACAACAATAAAATGCTCTTAAATGTATCCCACAATATATCGCTTTTTTGATCGTCATCGCGATATCCAATGGCGCAATATACATAAAGCGAAAGGCTGCTCCGTCAGGTCCCGTCGGGCTCGGGCAGGGTTCGGACAGATATTTAGAAATGATGTTCGGGTTGGGCTCGGTCACATCAGCGCGATATGATTGGGCCTCTTGTGCGCGCCTGTGTTAACGTGAGCTTGTTGCCCCGTGTGCGCTGATTCACTCATCTGTTGACATTTCCGAATGCCTTCCTACAGTTGCTTAACAAAAGCGGGCTTTCAACACAAACAACTGTACATGTGTCATTAATAAATAAAATGTAACTGTGTCGGACGCGGGCCGGGCTCGGACAGAAAAATGCGGCCCGATCCGCACTCTATCGCAGGTGTACGTTTAACATTAAAACATGATGCATAAGTAATATGCATTTCTTTTCATCCATTCTGCACAGTTTAATATGCAACTCAATTGTATATGATATTTATATGATGCGGTTAGGGGGTCCCTACTCGGTCTCTCCTTCTGCTTAGGGGTCCCTGGCCTATAAGACGTTAAAGACCCCTGCTCCAAACCATTGGGTGCTGCACAAAGAAACAAAGAAACAATCTATGTAACTTAAAATAACAACTTTACACACTTGTCATTTTATTTGGTTAAGTTATCTGCTTATGTGAAACTTTCTAGGAGAATAAGTTAGAAAGAAAGAGAGACAGGTGGTGATGCAGGTCTAATGATGGATTCACTCTGCACTGGCTGGCTGGAGGAATCACTGGGAGGTCTGGGCATGCATCACACAGATACACAGTCAGCTCAGAGTGGTCAGGCTTCCATAGCAGCCGTATCCATGCCCCAGTATAATAGGGCCTGGGGGAAACCATTCACTGTTCTGTTTATATGTGTCTTGTTTTCCACCGTCTATTGACTCTCAGTTGACAACCCACTGTCCAGCACGCTATGTGTGAGTGTGTATCGGTGTGCTGAAGCTACCTGTGCAGACTTCGTTGTAGGTGGGGTTAGGTGTGTATCCTCCCGCGTAGCCCACTTGGGTGGAATAAACCCCTTTTTGTCTCCAAAACTTCCTCTCTGCCCCCCAGAAACAGCCCATACCTTCAAGAAAAGAAACCAAAACTTTGATGAACAGCCTTCAACATCCCATCCATTTCACCAGACAACAAAAGAGAAAAGGCCCGTGTGTCAGGGGCGGGTCTAGAGGGCCGAAATATGATTGCTGATTTAAATGATTAATCAATTAACCAAGAAAAAAATCTACAGATACATAGATAATGAAAATAATCATTTGCATTTCTGCAGAAAAACTAACTTGAAGGTTGAGTATTTACATTAGAGGCCAGTGGTAGACAAAAAAAGAGGTGCAGTGTGACTGTGGATTAGGCCCTGAAGCAACACAACATGTTGGATTTATACATAATGACTTGATCAAAATAAGCTTAAACTGGCATGATAGTAGCTAATATAAACTACCACTACTATATACCACTGAGCAAAATAAACCGTGAAATAACACTCACCAAATATGACCATCTCTGTCCCCTCTGGGAAAGGTGGAACAGTCCTGTTGCCGTTCACATCATGTTTGGCTGCAACAGAAGGAGAGACAGAATAAGAGGTTATGAACAGAAAAATAACAGGCTAGATCAACGTGGCAAATATTATCACCTGAGCTTCACTGTTGGGTCCAAACTGACTGAAGGATGGAGGATGTGACAGTAATATCTTTTTGATTACTGTGTACTCAAACTGCACAGGGTCGCTTTTTCAGTTGTTGAGCTAATTTAACTACCTTGTGTTACTGTATTGTGTGAACAGTTAACTTCATTTAATATTCCATGTGGCGTTTTATTTTGCGGAGTTTAAATGTTCCACCAAAACAAGTTCCTTCTTGACTATTTTGCAGAGCCACCGTCGCTGTGTCCGGAGCTAAGTGAAGACAATTGGGATTGGTTTTTAAAAAAAGCACTCCACAACACTGTGGTGATAGGTCTGGCAATGTAAAAAGTAAAAAGTAGCTATAAGTGTCCAGCAAATGGAGTCTGAAAAGTGAAAAGTATATTTCTCCCTGAGGCATAAAATTGAAAAACTTCAGTCAAGTGCAAGTATGTTAAAATTGTACTTAAGTATAGCACTTGAATAAATATACTCCCACAACTGAAAGTAGACAGAAAGGCAACAAGCCAAGATTGTTATCAATCTTCACTGATACTAATTTAGGCTATCGTTTGCAATGGTTTGTGCCAGTATCTATTCATATTGTTTAAATTGTTAAGGATTTAATTTCTCTCTCTACTCTCCCACACCACCATGAAATGATTTGCAAACAGCTCGTCATATACACAATTCATATTTTAAATAAGAAGCGTGTCTCCAACCCAAAAAATAAAAAAAATACACAACACACACACACTGACCCAGTTTAACAGTGGTGAGCAGCTCTGCATAACTTCATACCAGCTGCATTCACTCCAATCAACACAGAGCTAGAGGTGCACGAGGACCCATTTGAGGCCACGCAGCCACCTGGCTGAGCTAACACGCATTAGTGGTAGCATGCTGGAGGCTGTGTGTGTGTGTGTGTGTGTGTGTGTGTGTGTGTTTGTGTGTGTGTGTGTGTCTGTGTCTGTGTGTGCAGATGGCTTGCTGTATAATGCTGTGGGGGAGGGTGATGGATTAAAATAAATGGGATGGGGTAGAATGAGAATAAACCCAACATCTGGATCCCCTCCTTACACCCTCCCCCTTTTTTACACACACACACACACACACACACACACACACACACACACACACACACACACACACACACACACACACACACACACACACACACACACACACACACACACACACACACACACACACACACACACACACTTTATGGATGGAAGCATAATTGTTGTGGGGCAGCATGCCTATAGACAAAAGCAGCCAGATGGATACTGCCAACCAATCAGCAGCCCCCTCCAAACAAACACACACACACACACACACACACACACACACACACACACACACAAACTGAAGTTGTCCTTGTTTGTCTGATTACTTGAGCAGCCTTTCATTCAGCTGAAAGACAGAAAGTGTCAGTCAGTGCGACTGTCTGACTCACTGTCTCACAGACATCTTCAGAGACACATTCTCATCTTCCTCTGTATTCTGGGGGAGGAAGGTTTTGGAGCGCTGTAGCCATTTTCCCATCTT
Source organism: Perca flavescens (assembly GCF_004354835.1). Lineage (NCBI taxonomy): Eukaryota > Metazoa > Chordata > Actinopteri > Perciformes > Percidae > Perca > Perca flavescens. The sequence continues at coordinate 27,269,324 of NC_041348.1, forward strand.
GATTGTTTGGGTGCAGCAGCTCCTCACCTCCAGTCCCTTTACAGTCCCTGCTGGTAATTTGGCTTCCCATCATGCAGTAGTCCTGTTGTTAGTACGGTCAGGTTGTACACATAATTTGCTTTGGATCCACACACCAAATCCTAACAAAATATGAAACAAAACTTTATTTATAGCATGTTTCATATAAAATAGAATTCACAAGAGCTGAAAGGTGCAAAAAGTAGATACATTAAGACAAAACTATTATTGTAAGTTGTATGTTTAATTAAAACAAAATAAATGTGATAATAATAAATCACATGAAATCCAAATTCATGAATTATGTTGTAGATATTTTTTAAATACAGCATGTTTAAATCATTTTCATGAATCACTTTGTGCAATTTTAATAATAAATGTGTGAGAAAGTATTTGGTTCTTGGTCATATATGACGTGTCTGATTCAAAAGGTTTATCTAGAATTGTTTTCCTTGATTGGTTGACCATAACATCAGTAATATGTCTTTATATACAGCACCTTAATAATTAGCACCATGTTACCCATGTGCTAATTACTGTAAGAACCCTTCAAGAACTTGTATATCTCCCTGATTTCCAAATGAAAATGTAAGATCCTGCTACTTAAAGTAACACTGGAACAGATATTCCTCTTCCTCTACCTCTTCCTCTTCCTCCTCCTCCTCCTCCTCTTCTTCCTCTTCCTCTTCCTCTTCCTCTTCATCCTCCTCCTCCTCCTCCTCCTCCTCCTCCTCCTCTCACATTATCTTCTGTGTGCATTAGTAATGGCTGCCTTCAGGGACCAGCCAAGGCATGTTCATTACTGGCTACAGACACACGCACACACGGTGACACACACACACACACACACAGATAGTTAAAATATTTAAATGTAAAAGTCAGTGGGGAAAGACAATAAGTCCAGATAGAATACTAATGAGTGTACCAGCTCTGTGTGTGTGTGTGTGTGTGTGTGTGTGTGTATACGCCACACAGTTATTTTTGGAAAGAGCAGAATGAGATCCGATGAAACCACAATGTTTTTGATCGATATTTACTGGTAAATTTGCACTCGTTATTAAGGGGCAGCACTCATTTAATCACAGATAATTAAGAAAATGTTTCCGTTGCCAAGGTTAAACTGGCTCTCTGGCTTTCCTGCTTTCCTGCACATGACTTCATGTTTGGTTTTGGTTCTGCAAAAAGACTAAATTGTGTACGCGTCGCCACAGAACCGACGCAGCAAGAACGTTCCATTTTTGTCTGGATTTGTTCTGTATACGCTACCATTTGACGGCGAGCATTTTTACAATTCGTTTGTGGGCTTGATTTGTGCAAAAACTACTGGCCTGGGGTGCTGCCAGGGGAAAAGAACATATCTTATTTGAGGCTGGTAAATCTCACTGGGCTTTTAAATCAAGTATACAAGCACATTAACACGCAGGACAAGGCGCCTCTAATGACATTCAGCACTGTGGAATTTTGTGCCACATTTGACTGCATAGAGAAATGGAGGAAAAGTTAAGTTTTCACCTTATGACATGATCAAAAGGTAATTGGCAAAAAAAAAAAGAAAAAAAGAAAATGCAGTCAGGATAATAATACTAAGTAAGAAAATTTACATTGTGGGTGTTAAAATAGTCCACGTTTTAACTCAAATGAAGCCCCAACATAAATGTATGATGATATCGGAATTGTCCAACACAATTATATGCTTTCTTTCCGAGAGATAAATGAGAAGATCGATACTTCTCTCACGTCTGTGTATTAAAGATGGAGCTAGCTTAGCTTAGCATTAAGACTGGAAGCAGAAGGAAAAAGCTAGCCCGATCCACTTTTCCATGTTGATAAGAGCATTAAAATGAGAAAAAATAATGGGACAAAAAGAAATCAAGGGACATTTAGAATAGATAAAAAAATTGCGATTAATTGCGAGTTAACTATGACATGAATGCAATTAATCGCGATTAAATATTTTAATCGTTTGACAGCACTATTATCAACCCATCCAAGGTTTACTGATTAACACCTTGTATCTTGTTCATTTTGATCTGTACACAAACAGGTGTGACATATGCTCTCCCTGATGCAGTTTGGTCTTACACTGACCAAAGCAGCAACTACAAAATAAAGTCAAATAAAGTAAACATACTATAGAATTGGAATGGCCTAAAAATAAAAGGCAAAGATGGGGGATAAATAATCTCCCAAGCACAAGAACGAAAGAGCTAGAAAATAAATACCTTTTCAAAAACATCCATTAATATTCTACAGTTATCTTCTCCCACACACACACACACACACACACACACACACACACACACACACACACACACATTTTTCTGGAAAGTAATTATTCCATGCAGCACTCCTTTGAAATGCCTGTTCTCGTAGTGGCCTTTATCTCACTGGGAATGATAACAACGCTTCTTGTTGATTAATTGAATTCATATTCTTGTGTGAGGTCAAATGCAAACAGTATGTGTGTGTGTGTGTGTGTGTGTGTGTGTGTGTGTGTGTGTGTGTGTGTGTGTGTGTGTGTGTGTGTGTGTGTGTGTGTGACTCAAGACTATGGGTTTCTTGTCACAGCATTGCCAAAACTTGCATTAGCACAAAGATACTAAGGATGTGAATGTAAAAATACACATTCGGTTTCCAGAATTATGTTTTTTTCAACTATATAAAAGCCAGCTTCTGACTGGTTTCTACTGGCAACTCATTTTTCTTTTATTTGGCGGTAAAGAGCAGTGAACAAGGTTAGAAAGCACTTCAGGACACTTCACATCAAACAGCTAGCCACTTCATTTTAGGGACAAATGTGTGTGTGTGTGTGTGTGTGTGTGTGTGTGTGTGTGTGTGTGTGTGTGTGTGTGTGTGTGTGTGTGTGTGTGTGTGTGTGTGTGTGTGTGTGTGTGTGTGTGTGTGTGTGTGTGTCACAAAAATAAACCTGATCCCAGAACATCCTTTATCCATAAATGACATCAGAACAGGCCTTTATCCATGATGACATCTGTGAGACACACACACACACACACACACACACACACACACACACACACACACACACACACACACACACACACACACACACACACACACACACACACACACACACACACACACACACACACACACACACACACACACACACTCACTCTCTCCATTAGTGCTGCTCTATTTCAGCTCAGGCCTACATGCGTGTGAAGGAAGGCAGAGCTCAGCATGTCCTTTCATCTTGCCTTCATCATTTTTTAATTTTCTCTTTTGAAACAACAGATAACGATACAATATACGAGATAGACGATAAAAATAGATAAAGATAAAAAGGTTAGCATTGGATCTATTGTTGTATAATGACTACAGTATATAATATACTGTATCATGACGAGCATCCTAAAGACTTACGTCAGCCTACGAACGGTGGATGAATTATTAATTATTCTCTACATTTTGCCAGTCCACGATAGACCAGAAGACAAAGTACACATTACATCATCGTGCACACAGAGCTGACTGAGATGCTGAGCCAGCCTCCTGCGTCAGTCTTTTAACTTCTTTCCTAACGTGTTTTCCTTCCATCGTTCATCAGATGCATAATGACTGAGAGTTGTGGCTGCAGTAAGAACAAACTGAGTTTGCGTATAAAGATTTAAGAGAAGACGAAAGATTAAAACAGGACATGGGAGGAGAGAGAGGAGGGATGCTGCAAAGGCCTCTTGCTAGATTTGAAACAAGGAATTACATGATCAGCGTCTTACACTGTATCTGCAGGAGGCGTTCAGGCACAGTATTGAGAGTAGGTCTCCCACGTTTTGGCAACACTCAGAGACCAATACACAAAAGCGTAAAACAAAAAAGTGAAACTGTATATCAGACGCGTTCGAGATGGATGACTGAAACACACAGTTAGTCCCTTAAACCACCAGGACGCCCATAAGGATCATTTTCAGTTATCTGTTGGCAGATCAATTCATTACTTTGTCTGTAAATTATCAAAACATTTGCAAAAAGTCTCATCCAAAATTTCCCAGAGGGACATCTTTATATTGATTGCTCAAACCGTATCCACTTTTTTCAAATCTATTGATCAACTAATTGATTATTTGACTAATAATGTGAGCAATTCACTAGAAATGGAGCCGTTTACTTCCATTGAGGTACGTCTGCTTGGTCCGGCTATAATCCGGCTGATGTCGTGTACTCTGAACCCCATTAGGGGACCTTCAGTTGAAATTATTTTTTCAAAATCTGCTGACATGTTTGACTGATAATCTACATAGACATATTATCATAAACCAGGGGTTTCAACGTCTTATAGGCCAGGGACCCCTAAGCAGAACGAGAGACCGAGTAGGGATCCCCTACCGCAGTGGTTCCCAACCTTTTTTCCTTGGCGCCCCCCCTACTCATGCCTAAGAAAAGCCGAGCTCCCCCCTCCCCCAAAACCGAAGTTGAGGTAACTCTGGAAATAGAGCCTTACTTTCTTTTTTGATACAGAGCATTTATCAGCACTGTGACGTTTCTCCGCCATGTTTCATTCATAAAATAGTGATGCCGTGGCAGCAGGAAAAACGAGGATACAACAGAATATATAGTTTTTATACAGACTTTTGTATACATTATATATTCTAGTGTATTATCATAATTTGTTTAACATGTGCACATTTTTTTTTTTACCTCAACCTCAAACCAGATAAAGACTCGCGCCCCCCCTGTGATCTTTGCCGCCCCCCCTGGCGGTGCCCGGACCCCAGGTTGTGAACCACTGCCCTACCGCATATATCGTATAATATTGAGTTGCATATTAAACTGTGCAGAATGGATGAGAAGAAATGCATATTATTTATGCATCATGTTTTAATGTTAAACGTACATCTGAAAGGCACAGTGACTCCTTGACCTTAACTGTATGGCTACCATAGTGGCTAACTTACCTATAGTAAGCTTATGTGTACTTTTTTTTTTTTTTCACAACTAGGCCAATTTATCTTTGCTTATATGCAATTCATATTAATGTATATTTTCAGTTATTTTAATTTTGGAAATTAACTCTGAGGACCCCCTAGGGGTCCCGGAAGCCCTGTTGAAGATCTCTGTCATACACCCAATGATATGATGTGAGTCAGTCGAGTTTAGTGCTAATCTGAAATGGCATTTATCTCTCTCTCTCTCTCTATATATATATATATATATATATATATATATATATATATATATATATATATATATATATATATGCAGCTCTGTGGGCCTCTGATAAATGCTAACATTAGCATGCTAACAATCTCAAAATAACAATGAGTAGAAGAATTGAGTTTTGCAGGTATTGGCCATAAACCAAAGTAGTGGACATACGGTGCAGCTGTGTCGTGTTAAGAGATCCTGCTAGAAGTATTAACTGTATCTTCACTATCGATATCATAAGTGAACATCAGCACAGGGATCTTCCAGCTCTGCTAACCCTCAAAACGCTGCCCTGAGCCTGGAGAGGAGCTACAACCTGGCCTCAACAGTCCAGGGCTCCCCCGTCTCCTCCCCCCTGGAGCTCCAGACCTGACAGTGATAAATGAAACCCTGTAGCTGATGTCTGGCTAGGGGATATTGGAGAGTCTACACACACACACACACACACACACACACACACACACACACACACACACACACACACACACACACACACACACACACACACACACACACACACACACACACACACACACACACACACACACACACACACACACACACACACACACACACACACACACACACACAAGATTGCCTCAACTGCACTGCAATTAAATCTACAAAGTAACCTACCCCCACCCTCTCCTCCTCCTGTGTCTCTCTCTCTCTGATTGCCTGGTTTCTTCATCTTCCTCCTGCTCCCCCATTTTCTTATCAGCTTCCATTTACACTCCCTCCTTCACCCATCTTTCTACCTCTCTTTATTTCTCCCCGCTACAGTGTTTCTCTCTCCCTCTATCTGAGCCTCCCAATCAGCTACACCGATTGCCATCATCGTTTTTATTGCTGCCCATCATTACAACCATCAGTCGTTATCCTTATTGTTCTGCTTCTGACAACCTTCTGTGCCTGTCTCACAACACGCAGCGCATCTCAAGGGAGACGCGCTCGGATATTTTAAAAAAGGTTTTATATTGATGAAAACAAACTGCTTCGTGGACTTCAATGGGCTTTAGACACAAAAGCCAAGGTTGTCGTTAGGGAGATGCTTCCCTTTGTATATAAATGTGGTAGAAACACTTAATAATGATGAAGGCTGTACATACTGGATTTCTATTGTAGAGGGCAGAGTTTTCCCTCAGGAAGTTGTTGAGCAGAAGCATTAAGCAGACATTGAAATACAAGTTTATTTATCCAACTATTTATCTTTAACTTGTATATACACACACACAACACATGTACACGTTTTTTTTTTTTTTTTCTATCTGGGTGTGTTTGGATCGGCTCCGAGCGCCCTTGGGGCTCTTTTTTGAAAATCCATTACATCGTGTTAGGGGTGATTTCCACAGCTTCATTCTGGATCAGATCTTAAATCTTGGCCCCTAAAGACCTCTACCTCAAACTAACCAAATGATCACGCTTGACCGGCAGTGCTGCTTTTGCCTCGAGTTTTTACTTTTACATCCTGATTGTTAAAGAAATAAATTATGAATGTTCTCTGTTTTTATCCCCCGCCGTTGCAATATGCTTCTTTAATATAGACAAAGCATCTTTTGAGCCAGATCCTGAAGCATCTAGTAACTGGAAATCTGCCCCATCCATTAAAGACAAGGCATTTGCTGTCAGAAATACCCCTACCTGGTAAGCATTACTTTACAAATTCATATTCTTTTCAAAATAAATCAATTCCAACAGGTTTTCTGGAAAGAAAGCATTATTAATGTATTTAAAAGTCACTAAAACCCAATGAATATCTAAAGGGTTTACAGGGGTAACAGATATCTCCATTTTTATTTATTTTCCTTAATCATTTTGTGCGCGTGTGTGTGTGTGTGTGTGTGTGTGTGTGTGTGTGTGTGTGTGTGCAATCCAGGGAATATCAATCAAACTGGTGTTGGTTCATTCATTTTAAGAATTGCTTTTATCGGTTTTTGCAAATGAACCCTTAATTTATTCAATATTCATTCATCATGGGAAACGTTATCATTATTGTCCGTACGTGGTAAAATCTATGCTTGCTTGTAGAAAATTTTTAGATTTTTGTTGCTGTGAACTAAGACTGTAAGTTATGTTAGAAATTAATTGGATTCAATTACTAAGAAACGTACCAATTAAACATTGTCTATATTTTTCTCTTTAATTTGTACCAAATTACACACATCTTCACAAGAATCTTGGGAAAGTTTTAGGGCTGGGTATCGTTTAAAAGAATGACGATACTAGTACCCTTAAAGTGATACCGATTCAGAAAAAGAGTACTTCATTTAATACAAATTTTCTACTTCATTCGATACCCATTATGTGAATGGAAGCATCGGCACACTGAACTGCCAACTCCTGCAAATACACTGAACTCGACTTCACCCTAGGGCCTGGCAATATGGAGAAAATCAGATATCACAATAATTTTGACGAAAAACCTCGATTTTGATACCGCATTTATATTAGTGTTGGCAATTGGTGCTTTCACAAAATATTTACACAATAAGATTTTTGATAATCATCAGTAATGTGGATATAATGACTAAGTGGGTAAAGGCAAATAATAGAACAGCTAAAACAGTCTCTAAGTTCAGAAAATGACATCACTTTACTCCAATGCAGACTTTAAAACCAGGAAAAGACACTTATGCCATACGATATCCAAAATCTAAGACGATATCCAGTCTCATATCACGATATCGATATAATATCAATATATTGCCCAGCCCTACTTCACCCCACCACGGACTGTGTGGGGTTGTAGCTGCTGCGGTAGTGGGCCAATCACATGTCACATTACAGTTCTTTCCAATTGCTAACATGCATTGGTCAAAACTTAAGTCCCACTGTCAAAACATTTCAGAAAGTCAGCGAAACGGAAGTCAATGTGGACCAAACTGTGAACCGTCGCAGTAAATCAAAGCACGCTTGCGGAAATTGGCTGCAAGCAAAATCACACAAATGGTGAATGTTTTCTGGATCAGGGCACAAAGAGGATCGAATGAAGGTGCCGTCTGACTGGGAGAAGTTCCGATACTACTTTTTGTACCGACACCCAGCCCTAGAATTGAATAAAGGTTTTACCACAGCTCCGCTTTCCCCTGAAAGCTGCTCGAAGATGCGTGCGTTTTCTTGTCACAAAGTACACATGCTGTAATTATATAAAATTATCTCCTACTCGCACAACACCTTCTTCACCTTATAAGTGTAGAAAGCTGTGTTTCCTGTTTTGTTCTCCTTTTTTTCATCTTCTCTAAACCTTTGAAAGACTTAATTGACATCTACTGTATGTTAGAGTGGTAGTCGGGGTTAATAAGTGTGTGTGTGTGTGTGTGTGTGTGTGTGTGTGTGTGTGTGTGTGTGTGTGTGTGTGTGTGTGTGTGCGTGTGTGTCGATCGATCACTCAGCCCCATTAGTACTGAGGCAGAGTGTGTGTGTTGTAGGAAGGTTGGGTGCAGAAAATAGCACCTAATGCACTTTGCACTTAAAAGATGGTGGACTGACCCTTTCAGACATAGAAACTGTAAAATTGCTGTGTACGTCATCTATATATTAAACGTTTGGGTCTGCTCATGAGATATTTGGAATTTTGCACACAAGATGAAGTTATATTTAATGGATGAAGGGAGAGGTTGCTCACTGCAACATGCATGCAGGCTTTAATTATCATGAATACATTTATGATATGTTGAGAAGGCTGATCTTCATCACGCTGTGTACATTATCATCTCTTGGCTTCTGTGTTTAATGCTGAAACTACAGCCACACTATGTGGAGTAAAGGCACTTTAGCGTTGCTGGGTTTACTGTTTAGTGATATAAAAGGTTGCAGTGTTTACATGCAGTTGGGCTCAAAGTAAAGGGTGAGGGATCTGCATTAGATCTACAGCAATTATTCTTCACTCTCTGCTGCAATCAAATAGAGACTCCTAAAAGTCAGATTTCCTACCTTCTGCAAACACAGCACAGACTTTGATTAAATATCAGATAGTGGCCAATTAGTGCCATTTTGTGTAGATATATTTAATGTTGCATGAGAATAATATGTTCTCACCCCCACTCAAAAACATTTTTTTTTGTCTTTCCTTTTTTTTTCTCATTCACTCAACACACCCGTTCTCTACTGTGTTATATATAAATGGAACACAGGCTCCTGGCTACCAAATATGCTTTCCATATCTTCCCTACACTTTTCCTAGACTATCATGGCAGGTCAACCCAATAAGGTGATTGATAATCCTCCTAAATTTATATCGTGGAATGTCAAAGGGGTTAACAATACAGTCGAAAGACAAAGGGCTTTATCTCATTTGCAACAACTTAAGGTGGACGTGGCGTTCCGACAAGTAACCCACCTTTGTACTGCTAACATCACCAGCCTCAGGCGAAACTGGGTCGGCCAGGTCTATCAGCCCAAGTTGAATGCCAAAGCTAGAGGGACGGCCATATTAATAAACAAGGCGATCCCCTTTCAATCCCAGGAGGTGATTAGTGAGCCTAATGGGCGATATATTATTGTTGTTGGAGGGCTCTTCGCCAGCCTTGTAATTTTGGTGAATTTGTGTATGCCCCTAACTGCGATGAAAAATTAGTTTTGGCAGTACCCAAATTGGACAGTGGGTTACTTATATTGGGAGGTGACTTCAACTTAGTACTAGATGTCACCTTGGATAGGTCATCAACCCCCCCAGAATCTTACTAGAGCAGCTGGGACTGTGCATGACTTCATGATTCAGTGTGGCCTTTCAGGTGTTTGGAGGTTTAAGTTCCCTCACACTAGAGCTTACTCCTTTTTCTCCCGTGTACACCATACGTACACCCGGATTGATTATTTCCTACTGGATAATAGACTGTTGCCTAAGGTGAGATCCTGCTGTTATGACAGCATTGTTATATCTGACCACAGTGCTTTTCTATTTGAGGTAGACCTTCCAAACCGCCCCCCCGTTAAATACAACACGGACACTTAACCCTCTTCTGCTGTCAGATGATAAATTCATGGAGTTCATTTTAGCCCAAATCCAATTTTTTTTTAGGGACAAATAATTACTTCCCCAGAGATTTCATATGCTGTGTACCTTCGAGGTCACATAAACGCTGACTTTTCCACTATTAAAAAAGAAAACCATTCAAAATTAGATAGTATCTCTCGTCAGATCTTAAGATATTGATTCGAAATATGCTCAGTCCCCGACCCCAGATCTCTACAAGGAGCGGTTGAGGCTACAAACCGAATTCAATCTCTTGTCCGCAGACAATGCAACATGTCTTATCTTGAAATCCAGGCATAACATCTGAGTCTGGAGATAAAGCAGGTAAGCTACTGGCTCTGCAGGCACGCCAAACTGCTGCCAACCGCTCAAATACCCAGATTCAATCACACTCAGGTGATATATTGACAGACCACGATGACATCAATAAGGCTATTTTTTTGCAATTTTAGTCGAACCTTTACACATCCGAGTATAATGAAGACCTCGACCCCTCGCAGGTTTAAAACTGCCCACTGTCCCAGAGGAACAAAACTGGCCGCGGATATCACAGTTCCCAAAATTGTTGCAGCTATTAAATCCATGCAGAATGACAAATCGCTAGGCCCAGATGGTTTCACAATCAAATTTTATAAAAAGGTTTTCCTCTTTTTTGTATTAACCTTGTTCAAAATCAATAAAACATATTTCAAAAAAATGTAAAAATTTAAATAATAATTACTGCCGCAATTACCTGCTGCTGTACCTGATTTTTGACTCAAATTCTCCTTACGCAGTATCTCTGGCTCATGTAAATGAAAGTATGTCAAAATTGTCAGTGAGTGTTTCCATTTTACACTACTTTATACTGCTGCCTCATTACAAATCGAGGGAAATATTGTACTTTTTACCTCACTACATTTATCTGACACTTAAAATGACTTTTTACGTAAATAACTGATAATATGATGCTGTACAATACTCACCTATCCAGTAGTATACCACATATCTAAAAATAAAATGCTCTTAAATGTATTTGTTTGCAATAAAAAAAAAGAATAATATAATATTTTACAATAATATAATGCTGTTAAAGGAGCCATTCTGCATAATGAGTACTTCTACTTTTGATACTTCAAGTACATTTAGCTGATAATACTTCTGTACTTTTACTTAAGGAACATTTTGAATTCAGGACTTTTACTTAAAAGGAGTATTTTCAGACAATGGTATTTGGCATGTTTTAATGACTTAATAGCCCAGATATTAAAGGCTTTTAAATCATCTCCCTCTTAAGTGCCTCAGACTCCTTCAACCAAGAGTATTTCTACTTTTACTTAGCATCGGAGTACTTCTTCCACCCACTTCTACCCATTTTACACCGAGCATTATCTTGTGTTTTTGATCAAATCAGAAAAAAATAACATTAACACCGCTGAATATCTTGAGTGTCATCGCAGTTATAACCTGTCAGGCTCAGTCTCTGTCTCGTTTCTCCTTCCCTCCATCTTTTCTCCTCTACCGCTCTTCTCTTCCTATGTCGATCTACAGGTCTCCCTCATCTGTTATGTCTCTCACGTTCCCCCCCCCTTAAACGTCCATCATTTTGCCCTTCAAGGTTATAAGGCCACCGTGTAATCGACAAAGAGCTCTGCTGTCGGAATCACACGCAAACACACTTTCATTCGCCGGTGTCCCTCTGTGTTGTCGTGGTAACGGCTGCGACATGGGTAAGATGGATTGAGGAGCACCTGAACCTGATAACGCCGCACAGTCGCTTAACATTTAACACGAGAGGCGTGATGGATGGCCTGATACGGGTCTACAACACCGGCTCCGCCCGGATTCCCCTAATCTTCTGTGTATCTGATGACCTACTTGGCCACAAGTATGTGGACACCAGGACTTCTGAGGTGCAAAACAACAACTGGGAAATGAGTATCAGTCCCATAGACTGTATACAAAGATGGACGGTGCGTCGCCGCTTCCTCCCACTGTACAAAAGGTGAAGCCAAAATATCCCCGATACGGGCGCCACCATCTTGTAATTTTGGAGCCAGAGTCTGCGCAGTACTGAGCAGATGGTGGAGCCGAGGTATGAAAGTCCCGCCCATACACCCGGCCCGACCAATCGCGAGTCAATCCCAGCTGTCAATCATGATGTTTCACCCACGTTTTTATAGCATCAAATAATGCATAAAAACTAAATGATCAGAAAACTGAACACTTGAACAGACATCAGCGTGATCAGAACTACCTAAACTGACAGAAACCATCTTTGGAAAATACATATTTGATGATGTGTACTTTGATTTTTTTGATTGGTCCTTTCCACTAACATGGATGGGGAAGGATTTATGACCTACACTGCAGCCAGCCACCAGGGGGCGATCCAGATGTTTTGGCTTCACTTATACAGTCTATGCATCAACCCCTGAGGCCTGTACTTATAGCCAGTATATAAACTGGACCAACAGATCCCGTTGCTCTGGACAGAGACCAGTGAAGGATATTAGAAGCACTTTTCCGGTGAGCGCTGACTGAGCGTTACTGAGCAGCCTCCAACTGAGAGAGACGACGTAAATGTGACGTGAGCAACGTGTCTGAAATTTGTAAGTCTTCTGGTAGCTGTGCCAAGAGAAATCTCAATCATTCCCAATCTTGCAGAGACGGAGAGCGTAGGTATATAAGGAGATAACATAGGCACAGGCTAATTATTGCTAACTAAAATGCTAGTTAACATTAGTAATTAAACCTAAACAGCTAATGTAAGTCCAAACTGCCTGCGAGCTTCTCCTGTACTATACGGTAATTCCTCTACTATGCGACAGTAAGTCGCGTGGTTATGACCCAATCGTTAGCCTATTTTTACAAAAACGTCTGCTACGGAGCCATAACGTGAGGTACAAGGTAATGTAATAATCTTTAGACATAAACAATGGACAAATAGAGTCTTTAAACGCTTCAGATGTAAAGTTATTCACTGTCAAAGTGACGCCAAAATGAATGGGAGTCAATGGAATGCTAACGTCGGGTGATCGTTTGGTAGCATCAAAATGGCGCCATTGGAGATTTGAGTTCTGAAGCGAAGCTTACCCCCTTGAGCATCTACCACAGTTCATGAAAATGCTAATTTTTTCAAGCCATGTGATTTACGCATTTACAGCGTCGGCTATTTTGTTTTGCCAGCTTTCCTTCCGGTTTTAGGAAGCAGCGACTGCATTGCGTTTTGCCTGTAAAACCGTGTCTGTGCTCTTCATATTTATGTAGAATTATAGTTTGCTCTTCTTATATAAAATATGCGGTTCTGGTAGATGTTTGTGAGTGGTCGTGCTGTGCAAACACCGCCTCTTTTATGTGAACGTGCGCGCCGCTGGATTGGGAAACCCTGAGTTGATTGAACTACTTGATAACCACCGTCGTGACGCAGCTTATGCGGGACCGTGGTTGTCAGGTTAGGTGAAGCCGGGTAATTGAAAGAAATCCAGGGCATGTTGATCTGGATTTGTAGTACAGGCCTCTGGTATGTCCACTTGAAAATATCAACAATAATGAATCATCACCAGAAAAAAGCTAGGTGAACACACTGTTAGTTTGGCTGCAGTGTGAGCTGTTCATATGGAGAGAATCAAAACAGCTGGCCAAAGTTTTTTTTGGCTTCAACGGCGTTTAGCTCACAGTGTGAAGAAACTTGTTTTTTTTAAATACACTTGATATTATGAAATCAGAGTCTTATTAGCATAATATCACTCCTGATATTTGTCAAATACTCCCTGTAAAAAAATGACACGTTCCACAACAGCAGGCGATTATAATGATTTACACCCGCTAATTAAAAGACCAGCTGCTGGATGTCTGAACACATCTGCATTAAGCTATGATGAGGAGGACATTACCTTCTTCATTAGGCTTTTGTTTTCACTTTTTCCATCTCTGTGTGTGTGTGTGTGTGTGTGTGTGTGTGTGTGTGTGTGTGTGTGGAGGGGGAGGGGTAAAATGTCAACTTGGGGTCTTAATGTCTACGTAACATCAGAATACAAGTAACAAAAGAATTAGATTTTCAGATGGATTGTAAACCACTAATTAACCAATGAAAAGGTGGTAAATTCCATAAATCAGACTTGATACTACTTTTGATACCGATTTTTTTAGCAGAAAAAGCATAGTAATTACAATATTTTTGTTTCGAGGTAACTAACTAGGCTTGCAAATGCACATCTACTCTTTATTTGCATTAACTCAGACTTAACTTACTTTATGTATATAAACTTTAACAATCTTATGTAAGAAACAGCACCAACAGCCACTTATTGCAAATGGTGTTGAAGTTCAGACAGTTTGGGAATAGTAAGGTGGTTAAAAGTAGAACTGAAACAATTATAATAAATGATTGGGTCGAAAGAAAATTACATGGAAACCATTCTGATAATGGATTGTTACAGACATTTTCAAGCAAAAAAAAATGCCAAACATTTGTAGGTTCCAGCTTCTCGAATGTGAGGATTGATTGCCTTTTCTTTGTCACATACAAATATGATAGAAAACAGAATATGTTTGGGTTTTGGACTGTTGTTCGGATAAAATTAACAATTTGAAGGAATCGCATTGGATTAAGGGAACTTGTGATGGACATTTTTCACTATTTCCTGACATTTTATAGACCAAATGATTAATGATTGAGAAAATATTCTTCAAAGAATTGTTAATTGCAGCTCGGTTTGAAAATATTGATTAGAATGATTGCATGTGCATGCCTTTTATCACTACTTGTGTACAATATCCAGACTGTTGACAAAGTAGCATGAAGCATTTTAAAGTAGCAAAGGATATCAAATAAAGATTGATACTTTGAACCAGTTTTTTTATGCTCCATTATCTATCATCCATCTACAATCTATGAGCTACAATCAATCGGAACAGCTACTAAACCGACATTGTGGTGAGACGATATTGTCAACCGCTGTTTCCAAGATCAAAAATTAACTTTCAATCTCAACTTTTTAGCCAAAATTTAAGAAACTTAACTCTCACTGAAAAGCAACAGCTTGTTTTTGCTGACCTCCAGCGGTTTCCCTTCTCACCTGGCTGCAGTGACGTACAGGTGTACCCTAGGATCCTGTGACATCACTGTCGGGCGTGGTTACAGGGGCAGCAGAGCTCATTTCTGACCACAACTACTTATCTAGTGTTCAAAGATCCAGAATGAACGTTCAGTCCCATCTATCTTCCAGTTTGCACAGTTCTGAATCCCCCCCCAAAAAAACGCTCCGATTTAATATCTACTGCGTAAAGACATTCAAGAGGTCAAACAACACGGAAACACCTGCTTTGGTCTTTAGCTAAAGGCTTTTGGCCCAGCTTGGCCTGCTTCACACCCTCTGGGTCAACTGCGTTTGAACACGTATATTAAGATTTCACGCTTAAATTGATATTAAACCATTCTCCCAATACACTTTAATCCAACTGTAATCCAGTTGATTTGGTCAAAGACGTTCAACAAGCATTCGTACACAAACCTCTTACTTGGCGCGGGGTTGGCCTTCCTCTGGCTGCGAGTGCACTCTTTGAGGTCAAACATCCATTCAAGTCTGGTTCAGAGACGTTTGGTTCTTCAAAAACATACAAATACTTTTGCTGTACTAAAATGACAGGTCGTATTATCGGTATATTGTGGTCACGCTGCACTTTGTGTCCAAAATTTGGTCAGGTCCGATGGCTCCAATGGCGAATATCATTCAAAAAAAGAAAAATTGTTTGTTTTGTTTTGTTTTTTTTGGGGTTCCCATAGCCCTTTCAGAAGCCGAGTTTTCAGTCGATTGAAAGTAGTTTTTCCTCTCGTCTTTTCGGAGCAGAGGCAGAGCTTGTCCCCATTCACCACCACCTCCACCACGCCTGGACATTTCTTGATTTCCTCTGGCGCTGCAGCCCTGAGCCAGACAGACAAAGGAGGGGAAGCCCTGCCAAGTCTCTCCACTGCATGCATGGCTTTTTCCTTTCCTCTCTGCTCCCTCGCTCTTTTTTTCGTGTCTCTCTCGATCGTGGCAGTGTTCCCGAGAAGCTTTGGCGACGCTCCAGCATGTCTGCCACTCCGTCTGAACCTTTCCATCCATCCATCCATCCCAATCGTCCTTTTCGCGGTGGACCCCCCCGCCCTCCTAACCCACATTCTCCTTCCCCCGTCCAACCCCCTCCAGTCTGAAAAATACTGAACACACTTTGGGTAAATCAATCCAAACCAAATTTAAACTCAGACTCAAACATTTGACTTTGTTATCTTCCCATCCTCCCATTTCTCTCCATCTCTTTAACACTGAACACAAATATCACTGAGTCAATATCTTCTCCACACAACCTTTACACTTCCTACTTATTACTGTCATCTTTCTCTTTTTAATGTTAGTGTGTGTGTGTGTGTGTGTGTGTGTGTGTGTGTGTGTTTGTCTCTCTCTCTCTAGTGGTCTTTTGTTCAGTGCCAGTGCAGATCTATTCATCATGTGCCAAAACTGAGCGCCCTCACTTGTAGTGAAGAGGGGGCAGCTTGGAGCCAAATGCCCCAACTGCCAACTTTGGTGCTGCTGTCGGTCGGTTTGTACACACAAAAATATCCCTATCTCACATAACACACACACACACACACACACACACACACACACACACACACACACACACACACACACACACACACACACACACAAACAAACACAAACACTTTTGTTTGAGCCATATTCATGTTATGGTGACAATTATGGTTTAGAATAAATAAATAAATCATCAGATATTAAAAGACAATACTGCTTTTCATGAATTGAAGTTGCTAATATCTGATATTTATTACCAATATCCTCATTCAATGTCATCACATATCACAATCTATCTTTTATTGAAAATAAAAAATAATAAAACAAGTTAGTGAACATTTTTGTTTTGCATGCTTAAAGAGTTTTCTGATACAATGTACAATGTAGTTGTTTGAAAGGGGTGATAGAATGCAAAACTGATTTCACTCAGTCATAGTTGAATAACGACAGTTCGGTGGGTAAATAGGACATACATAGAAGCTCAAAGTCCCACTGACACCCCTTTACTATGAAAATCTCATATTTTAAAACTGCCGCCGAAAACTGGCGAATCTCAACAAAGCTGGAAATTGACGTCAACCTCCCAAAAACCGGAACCTTTGTCAGCCCATGGGTGTATTAAGAGAACGGTCACGCCCCAACATTTACATAGGCTACACAACTGACCTGAGATCAAGTAGTCTTCTGAATCTAGCTAGGTCGCGCAGATCTCTGCTATTCCATTACAAACACTACAATAAGGCTCAACCAATCAGCACGCAGCTCATCTAAATATTCATGACCATACCATATTTGGAAGAAAAGCTCTTGTTACAAATAGGGCCAAAACACAGGGATGCATAAGGGCCAATAAAATATCAACCAGGCCATTTTCAGCCCAACTAATGTTAAATACCCCATTAGGAGACCATAAGGAACAGTGTAAAATACCCTATATAATCATTCTATCACCCCTTGAAGAAAAATGTCCATATTTACGCCTTGTGAGCATTTACATCAGACTACTCAAGGCGGCTGTATGTTTGCAGAGTCTGTCATAAGGTTTGAAACATACTGTGCATTGACAATATAAACTATGATCACTATTTCATTTGGGTTTAATTACATTACACAATGGACGTTGGCTGACATCAGGCCTCGGTATTTTCTTGGTATTCAGGCATTTCCATGTTATTAACTCAGATATATTGGAGCTCTCAGAAAAGTCCTAGTTTTAAAGTCGTTGAAATGTTGCCTTGAGCACTGTTAACATGTTAGAAGTCTGTAATTACAGCAATAATCAACAATGAGATTTTTGACATTTTTTACCAATATCCTACTAACTACAAATGCAAATATTTTAAGCAATATAATTCAAAACTTCTATGTTGCCTCATTATGTCTGATTCCAGTACTGCAAGAAATGTAAAACTCTGATGAAATCTATACAATAATAAAACATCGATGTATGCTTGTTGACATCTGACCAAAGTATCTTACTTAACATTTAGGGCCTTAAAAGCCTATTTGCCTCAAAAACAGGTAATATGCACCGACAAGTTGTATTCTTACAAGTATGCACCACAATTACACACATGTGGAGTAGGCTATCTGTGTCAATGTATTCATACAGTGTTCAAAAGCCACACTGGTTTGCGCATGCGTAGTAGTAGCAGCAGCAGCAGGTGCTAATGGCTAAATTTACAGTTAACCCTACTTCACTTAATTACGTCTTTATAACATAATGTTCCCGTCGTGTACGGAAGGCAACGCCGCAAAAGTCACCCCGAGATAACCAGAACACAAAGGAAACCAGCAAAAGAATCGTTTTGGTGCGCTATATGACGTTAGCGTGTCATAAACTTAAGCGTTATGCTAAAGAAGCTAAAATGCTAACTCTAACTTACCGGATACTTTGATGCCGTCAGTCCGGCCGGGCAGCGCTGCCTCTGGAGTCGTCATCTGGGCTTTAGAGGCCATCTCTCCCATCCTACTGTTGATAAAATGACGCCAAACCAGACGGAGCCTGGAGGACGAGACCATTGATCCACAGCAGCACCGACACACTCCTGCTGCACACCGAGGGCTAGCGTTAGCTCAGTTAGCTAAGCTACATAACAACGGTCTTACCTAACAGGGCTTGTGTAATGCCAAGGTGTCCACATGTTACTCAACACCGACCATATAAACATAACGGCATGCCTAAATACTCTTAAAACATGACGTAAAGCATTTGTCACGCAAGAACAAGTCTGTATTTCTGCACAAAAGTCGACTCCAAGCAGTTGGTTTATTTACGATCAATTCTTATCTTCTTAATTTGTTACCTATTTCAATTATTTAATTATATCACCTGCGCCGAATTTACCAGACGAACTCGTTATTTCTTCAGTTAATTGATACGTACAGTTTAAACGTGTGTCCCGTTGTCAATAAGCAAAAGAAAACACAAATTTGTTAGATTTATGAATGGAGTTTGGTATCGTTGTAAACCATTCCAACAGCTGTGCTTCAAAGTAATTTCATACACATTTATTCCAACTGTATTACAGAAAACATAGACACGTGAGCTTTGTTTCTGTCACTGCTGTCACGTTAGTGCTACCTGTGACTCCTTTTAATCGGACTGCCCTTTAAATTGAGACAGGTCCTTTGCTAACCCTTATCCAACATTTCAATTAGCCTACATTACAACCTTGGAGGAAGTCTGGTATCTGGGCCATGCATCCAAATTATATTTATTTTTGAAAAAAAAAAAAAAAAACCTCCGTGAAAAAAACAATAAAACCAGTTGTAGATCTGGGACACAAAGTATGAACTACCCAGCTACCCATTCACCTGTAATCGTGGAATATTGGTTAAGTTATTCAATTGTATACATGCAAAAGTATATCTCTAAGACCTACAATCTCTGTCACAACAATTTCATAATAATCAGTTTGAGGCACTATTTACCTATGTAAATGCCTTTAGTCTAAGTTGTGTTAACTTAATCAGGCTCATAAACAAGTATTACTTAATTTAAGAAATATTAAACTATGCTATGTGCTATAACGTCATTATTGGCCTGACAGTAATGCGGTCAGATCAGAACACACCAAACTACACTGTGTACAGCGGTGCAAAGTGGTGTGAACCGTACACACAAATAGCAACGTGGATGGGGAAACAAAAAATGTTATTTGGACGATCATGTCCTGACTTGTGATTTTGTCAACATGTTTGACGCAATCAACACCAAGTTCCTCCTGTTTCCTTCTTCCTTTTTATGGTGATGTTTCCTTTTTAGCAACTATAATATAGAAAAGTAACGCACACCAAGGGCTGTCGTGAGTTGCTGATCACTGGAAGTTGACTTGAAAGTTAAGACAACATTTTTGCATATGCATATCCATACGCTTTTCTCGATTTATTTTTGATGACGTTTCGGCCCTCAGGCCTTCTTCAAACTCAACAATCCACATCCATCCTTTTAGCAACTACACATCCTTCTAGATGTTAACCATGATTATCAAACCAAATTCGGGTTATTGGGGAATCCATGTATTCGTTCCATTTCTATTATCTCAATGTGCACAATGTAGATCAATGTATTTAAATTATTAATGTAGATTTAAATGTAGCAGAAATGGGCTTTAACCAGTGAATTTATATGCATAGATGTTTCCATTTCAAACTGTCTTACAGATATTAAAACAAAATGTCACTTAATATTAAATAAGACGAAACCAAATCATCTTATGGTAAAATGTGTAGCAGTAAAATATAAATTTAGTGATGAAGCAGAAATAACCAATGTAAATAAGAGCATAACAGTAAATCAAATATAGTGCAAGTAAAACAGAAAGAGTAGAATTATGAAATTGATATAAATATAGGTGGTGAAATTTTCACCATCATATCCCGTTATAATTTATCCAGGTGTGTAACGATGCATCGTGAATCGGTTAAAAATTGATATAAATGTGTAAAGATTACAATCGGTTGACATTAAATTTGAATCGCGATGCAATTTTTAAACGACCTAGGGCCTAATCTACTTTAGATTTCACTGGTTTGACTTCAAACGTCACTAAGTCTTGTCAGTTTATTTATTCAAAGATGTTCTTCTATTTAGTTATTTTGATGTGGGATTTGTTTAAAAAATTATACATTTTTTATTACACTTTTATTTAAAGCTATAGTGCGTAGTTTCTGTCGCCCTCGTGAGGAATTCTAAGTAATGACAACAAAATTGTCGGCGCGTCCACATGACACAAGCCTTCCGTGATCGCGCATGCAGTCGCTAGTAGCCAAGGAGGACACGGAGCATTAAAAAAAACATGATGGACTCTTCAGAAGAGGTCATTATCTTCACTGAGTTTCTGCGCGGGAAAGTCAACGGATGACCCAATCTTCTGAACACAGTCATACTGAGAAATCCAGAGAGAGTTGTGAGGAGCTGATGGTCTGTATTAGCTTTGTAGCAACTCATTTGGCAACGGCTTGAACGTAACGGACGTTTATTAATATAACATTTACGCACTAAAGCCTGAAGATAAAATACAATTTCTGTTGCACATTTGATAAAAGGACACATCTGTTGTTTTGCACAGTCTATTTAAATAAAGGAACATTTTAATCAGTCAGTTGTCTGCAGCTCATTCTGTTTAAAAAAAAACAACCTGACATATCTTATTGTGAACTTAAAATCGTGAATCGTATTGAATGTTGAGTTGAGGGTTTCGTTAGATCGTTCAGACACTATAGCTCGTAAAGCTCGCACGTGGTTGGCTGAAGAAAATGAGGCTCCTTAAGATGGAAGCCACTGATTATTTCATGGTTTGTGGCCCTCGATTAGTCTACTGGTTCCCAATACGCCGGGTGTGTGTAGGGGTGGGGGGAGGGATGGCAGGCGAGGGGGACAGATGACGAGCCATATGGAAGAACCCTGGAGGAAACACTGCTCGTGTTGGAGAAATATTAATTTCAGTGTCTTGATTGTCGCTGTATGAAGGTGAGAATCATCTATAATTCAGAGGGTTTGTGCACAATTTCACATTCCTGCAAAGAGCGCGAGAGTAGATGAAGTAGGCCTGCATGCAGTTTAATGTCTGAAATGTTTGGTGGAAATGTAACTAAGTACATTTACTCAAGTAACTTAATGCTCCTGAGTAGAATGTTGGCCTACATGTACTTTACTTGAGTATTTCCAGTCCGTGCACTTTATCACATTTATTTGACATTTTGACACAATGAAATTTGAATCAATCTTCTCATAGACCCAAACCATATTACATGCCAAAGTATGTGCACACTCTTGCTAACCTTTTTGTACTTTTGGTAAGGGGCTGTTAAAGCAGCAAATTAAGTCCCATGGTTTTGGAATTAGGTGTTCAACGATTACATCTCAGGGATCCACATACTTTTGGCAATGTGGCATGTTTTATACCTTATTTATTCTATCGGTTTTCTTTGTAGAATATGCTGTTTCCTGGAGCCATTTAGATTTAATCACATAACAAATGGCAGTTTTAGTTCAGAGTCAGATGGATGTTTTACTCGGTTTGTTTGGTGAGGCAGATGCTCTCGCTCTTTCTCTTTCCTCCCTCCATCCTCAGAGATGAGGATGAAAGCAGAGCTGGAGCAGAGGATGCAAAAGCCTGGCTTCATCTGACTCCCTCTCTTTCAGAGATCCCACCCCCTCCCCTTCTCCGCTCTCCCTTTTTTGACTGCACCCAACTTCTCTCCCTCCATCCTTCCATTCAGCTACTGTATCCACCTCCTGACTGCACGCAGCACAAACAAAACCAGATTTTCTGAGGGCTTAGGATATTGCTTGGCTCCGGCACTCTTCTGGGTTTGGACTATTTGTGCTTGAAGAGTTCTGCAGAGAAAAGAAAAAAAAAAAAAAAAAAAAAACGTTTTTTTGTGTTTCGTTTTTTTTTTTTTTTTTGCAATTCAGCTGCAGAAGAAGGACGGTCCGACCTCCGCAAACACCCCCCCGCAACATCCCTCCGCATCCTCAGCATCCCTGCACGGACCTCAGGAGGAGAGCACCGCGCGGAATGGGCGGCGCACGCAAAATCAAGCCGGTTTAAAGCGATCCATCCCCGGACGAACAGAACCTCCAGCATCGGTGTGTTTTATGTAGGACTTCAGTGTTCAAATGTCCGCCGATGGTTAAAAAAAAAAAAACAAAAAAAAAAGATACGCCATTTATCCCACATCCTGCCGCTAAAAGGTATTGTTGTTCGGTTTTTTTTCCACACAATGTGTAGCCTATTAATTTCAATCCAACCGTTTGTTTTTAGGCCTTTTTTTAAACCTCCATCAGCTCCTTTCATCTGCGCTCAGTCTGCTCCCGCAGCAGCCGCAGTGCTGTCGAGCTCTGCGGAACTTCTGATTTCTGTCTTCTTCTCTTTATTTTTTCTGAAATATGAAAGAAAGGATGCACACACTTAGCATACACACCCATATAGCGACTACATAAAAAAAAAAAAAAAAAAAAAATGCATCAATATGCAACATTTGACTCGGACTGTATCCTACTTATTAGCCTATAAAACAGTACGAGCTTCAATTGATTAGAATTCAGTAGCTGCGTTGTCATGTGGTGGGAATAACGGAGTCATAGTTGGAGTCATAAAATGAAGATATTCTGTGTACTCGAGTAGACATTTTTAATACAGGCTCGCCCGACCCCCACAAAGGCAGCCATGTCCCCTCTCCACCCCCCCTCCCCTCTGCGTTTTAGCCTACATGAGCTATCTGGGTCATTAGCATTTGCAGCGGTTAATGAGGCTGCAGATGGATCCTCTCCTCTGCCGGAGAGCCGTTGAGCAGCCCCGACAGGGGCTACTGCTGCTTGCTCCCATCTGCAGCAACCGAACTGAGAAAAAAAAAAAAAATAATAATAATAATAATAAAAAATGAAACATGGAAGAGGATGTTTTTTTTTTTTTGGAGCTGACAGGGTTGTGTAGCCTACTCATGTGGGCTGAGGAGTGTAAATCAGCAGCTGCAGCATCAGCTTCCTCCCCTGCAGCTGGGTCAGTAATGCAGTGGTGTGTAAGAACGGGCATTATGGCGGCTGCTGCTGCTGCTGCTGCTGCTGCTGCTGGATAATGGAAGGTAATGCTTTAATGGTCCGCAGTGCTGCTTAAAGCACCCTGCTTTCATTCTTAAACACAGCATATTCTTACATGACTTTGAATCCTTTGCATGCTGCATTATTTCTGTTTTTTTCCCCCCTTCTTCTTCTTCTTCTTCTTCTTCTTCTTCTTCTTCCAGGAAGCCATTATTGCTTGACACTCATTTCACTATTTACAGACTTTAGGTTCAACATTGGGGGCGCTCAAAATGGAAAATGTCCAACTCTTCATTTTCTGAATTCTGTTGAATTTTTCTGCAACAATTTTGTGCCTTTTCTGCATCAATTCATGGTGCAAATGTATTTATTTTATGAAAAGGAAATTTTAATAGGTTTTTTTGGGGGGTGGGTTGCACTGGCCAGTGTTGATTATTGGGGTGGGGGGTTGTAACCTCCCCCCATCCCCCCCCACTGTAAATTACGCCTATGCAGAGACTGCAATCAGGCAATCCATCTCCAATGAAACATCATGTCTGCTTTTACTGGAGTTGAAATTGCATTATCGTTGATGGTTGGCAGTTAGGAGTGTTGGAGAATGCTATCTGGAGCGAGAATAATAAATCTGACAGGGCTCACACGGTTAAAGGGACGATAGAGAAAAACAATAGATTTTTATAAACAGAAGCTTTTTGTTCTTGTGAAATGACTGCAGCGACCTGAGAATAAGAGTAAAATCACAATTTGGTTGAATCACTCACAAATCAACTTCAACCTGACTCGAATCTGGGACAGGAGAAGGCAAGTATAGAGGTTATTCTCTTTTGAGGGTTTAAATCAGAAGTCAGAATTTAATGGAGACCAGAGGCTGCCTGGATGATGCAAAAATACATCCATGGCTATTTAAACATGTAAAATGCCTTTTGAATGGGCCTCTTAAGTCACTGCAGTTAGCAGTCAGAGTGTAATCTTAAAATAGTCGACATAACCAGTAGATAAATAGCAGGATTGTCGGATTCTGTCGTTGGCTAGAAGCTGTCCCAGCATGTAGCCTGCTGTGTGGAGTTCAGCAGGACATCCTTTACAGTTTATGTCAGGGACACACATTATATATATATATATATATATATATATATATATATATATATATATATATATATATATATATATATATATATATAATATAGGGTAGGGTTACCATTAAAGCATCTGAAAATCTCCTGAGCTGCTCTCTGTCTTTGGACTGCAGGAGGAGACAGAGCACTGCAGAAAAAGCCACAGAGGGGAGCCAGAGCATCTTACTGTTAACACACAATGTATAGAGCTGCAAAGATGAATCGATTAGTATTCAACTAAAATTAATCAGCAAGTATGTTGGCAAGCGATTAATGAGTCTAATTTCTGGGATTCCAGCTTCTTAAATGTGAATATTGTTCTAGTTTCTTCTCTCTGTGACAGTAAACTTAATATCTTGGGCTTTTGGGAAAATACCGATGGACATTTTTCACAATTTTCTGACATTTTATAGACCAAACAACTAATCGATAAATCAAAAATTAGATTTATAATGAAAAAATGTGAGAGCTGCGGCCCTGATAACGTGCTGTATGTAGCTGTGGTCAGTATAATCAGCATCAGTGTCATTAGAAATGCTGGTGGTCAGTGGAATTCCTTGGTTTATTCAGTACACGTGATGTTTGTTTAATTCTAATGGTTGGTGTGCATTTTATGAGTATAGTCCTAATGAATAATCCGTGTAGTCAGTATAGACACCATGCAAGCATTAGTATAAACAGTTAGTCAATATATTTGGCCCAAACAGTGACAGTAGCCTACTATAAATGCATACTTATTAAAGCCACTAAATGCAGGCTGTATTAGAGATGTCAAAGTTAAATATAGAGAAAAATATTTGTTATGTTCTTTATAAAAAATGCATTTAAAAGGTTTGAAACATGTCATCTTTTTTTATGTAATCAATGTGCCTCAATGCTTTTGATGTTAAACGCAAAAAAAGAATGCAATCCAGGACAACGTCTTGAAGGTTGAGAGGACTATTGTCAAGGATACAGTGGGATGAAGTGAACAAAGCCAAGTGAAGCGGAACATAGAGGGATAAAGGGATGAAGTGGGATTGAGCAGTGCTGGAAGAAATGGGATTGAGTGGAATCAGCTGAAGGCAAAAGAATAAAAAAATGAGACAAATAGGAGCAGAACAAAATGTACGAAAACTGAACCGAACTGGAGAAAGTAGATGAGACTGATATTGTAAAGCAGATAATTGGGGGAATAAAAAGCCGAGGATCATGGGTCGTCTCTCCTCGTGTTCACAGCGGACCTTGATTTAAATGTCCATACAATTAAGGCACGCGGTGAATGCCAAGAGAGTGGCCTGGAAATCAACACCGAACCCTGTAAGACAGCCTCTAGTGGACACATTGAAGACACACAACTCTCAGCTTCAAAATGACTAAAGACACAATTGCATTTCAATATCCCCAACATGGCTTTCTTTAATAAAAATGGCAGATTTCTGGGCTGTTTTGTGTATCTGGGAGGAGCTTGATGCAGTACCACTAATGACCACTAGATGGTGCTCCAGAAAAGGATATCACAATAAATGGCCATTCCTTTTTTTAAAAAGTCCGAATTTCTTTTAAAATACACAGTGCATTATATATAAGAAATGTGGGTCTTGGCAGTAAAATTGATCTTCTTTTAATATGTCTTGGAGATTTTGAGAATATAATTAAGACGATATTAAGTCTTAAAGAGACATTTTTTTGTAGTACTTTAAGTACAATTTTGATGTACTTTATACTTCCACTCCACTACATTTCACATGAAATATTGTACATTTTACTGCACTACATTTATCTAACTGGATAATAGTAGGCCTATATAATACGGTAGCATTACTATGAGAACTATTAATTGAGAATTAAGTACTTTTTGTTGCTAATATTTGTTACTTTTAAGAGTTTAATCCCAAAGGGAAATTGCAGAAGACATTGCAGTATCATTACTGGTTGGCTGATAAACATATAAATAAACAATGTCACGTAGTTTCAGACAGTAATATCTAATACTTTCATGAATGTAGAACAAAAACATGATATATGGGAACGGGAATTACTAGAATTGTTGGGGCTTTGTAAATTATAGAGTGTGGTCTAGACCTACTCCATCTGTAAAGTGTCTTGAGATAACTCTTGTTATGATTTGATACTATAAATAAAATTGAAAATTGAAAATTGAAAATAGAAAATAGAAAATAGAAAATTAGAAATTAGAAATTGAAATGGTCTTAGTTTGCGATGTGAAGCTCTTCCGCTGTGATCCCTAAAGCGTCTCATTGCGTCAGTGTAGCTAGCTGTTACCATTTAGCAATCAAGTCACCATCATTCTGGTCCTCCATTTATTCTTTATTCTCACCACCAAGGAACTCCAATACAAGTATCTGTCCTACTCAACAACTCATCAAATGTTGCTTCCTTCTCACGGCCTTCATCACTCTTCTCCATCACCACCGTTGTTTGTTTCTGCTCGTTTGCATCTCACTTTCATCAATCCCCCTCGCCTAAATCACAAGAAATCCTCTCTTCTGTGTAGTCTTCCAGAAGAGGCCAGACTCTCAGGACTGTCTGACATGCGAGCCGAGGGGACGTCCTCTCTGATTAATCTGACCTTTTAGATTGAAAGATAAATTAGACGTAATGGAGTGGCCGGGTTGGCTCGGTGGGTAGAGCAGGCGCACGTGTGCTGAGAGGTTTATGCCTCGATGCGGAGGTCCAGGGTTCAAATACGACCTGTAACGATTTCCTGCATGTCTTCCCCCCTCTCTCCCCTTTCTCACCTAGCTGTCCTGTCAAAAAATTAAAGGCAGAAAACCCCCCAAAAATAATCT
This sequence comes from Perca flavescens, assembly GCF_004354835.1. Classification (NCBI taxonomy): domain Eukaryota; kingdom Metazoa; phylum Chordata; class Actinopteri; order Perciformes; family Percidae; genus Perca; species Perca flavescens. Next base: position 27,296,992 of record NC_041348.1, read on the forward strand.
TAAAAAAAAAGAGATGTAATGATGGAGTACAGCAAAAAAGAAAAATGGTATGAGCATGGCTAGACCTTTCAACATTTCAAACATTCAACAACAATTCAATGAGATAAATACAATGTTCAAAATGACAGTTGAGTAAAGGCAATGTGGAAAATATTAAAGAAAATATAGTAGGAAGATTGTTCTAAGGAGGCAAAAAAAAATTTGAAAAACAGGAGGATTAAAGCTTTAGTGCGTAACTTTTTGATATTATTGAACATCCGTTACATTCAAGCCATTGCCAAATGAGTTGCTACAAAGCTTATTAAGACTATCAGCTCCACACAACTCTCTCTGGATTTCTTAGTATGACTATGTTCAGAAGATTGGGTCGTCCGGTGACTTTCGCACGCAGAAAATCGAGAGATAGTGAAGATAATGACCTCGTCTGAAGAGTCCATCATGTTTTTTTAATCCTCCGTGTCCTCCTTGGCTACTAGCAGCTGCGTGGAGGAGAGGTATCCACATTATCATTACTTAGAATTCCTCATGGGGGCAACAGAAACTACGCACTATAGCTTAAAGTCAGGATAAACTGTCAGCGATTGTTTCGGTGTTCTATTTTTTCCCCGGGTCGGGAAACAAGCCCATGATTTACCAAACTGTTAATTCACATGAATTATTATGGGTTTAATATGAGAGAGACAACAAATACTCCTAACTGAGAATAAAAGAGTTGACGGGTCTGTGTGTTTGTTACTGTTCTGTCTAGGATTTTCTGTTGTGTATGTGGTGTTTATGTTCTGCAGAGCAGGAACCTGCTGAAAATCAGTTTTATATAGAGTCAGGCCCGATTGTTTTTAATCTTTTTCAGTTTAAAAAAAAAAAAAAAAATGAAATGACTTAAAAACATATTTTTGACCAGAACTTGTCTCAAGTACAATGCACATATTTTGGAATATAGAATAAAACATTGACCTCTCAGGATTCTCTGGAATCACTTTCTTGCCAAAAAAAACAACCAACCTGCATTTTAGTATGTTCTCTTGTGATAAACGTCTCTGGTGCGAATTAGCAAATGTTAGCATGCTAACATGCTAAACTACGATGGTGAACAGTATTATTAGACCTGCTAAACATCAGCATGTTAGCATTTAGCCTAAGAGAGCTGCTACCATGACTAAATGTGATATCCTTGTGGGATAAGGGAAGCAAAAAAAAAAGAAATATTTGTTGTACATGTTGTATATATCCTGCAATGTTGTTTGTTAATAAAAAATATCTCAAAATATTTACTGTGGGATTTTTGTGTGCGTCCTAACTTGAAATATAATTTTGACTTCAACGGTAGCCTATAGGTTACTAGATTGAAGGAATTAAATGAGTTTCCTGAATGAACTGAACTGAACTGATAGTAATTTCAGGAAACAATTTGGAATTTGAGGGAACGATTTATCAATATTTTTCTTACTGGGTTTAATATAAAGGAATTAGACTTAAAATATCACTCAAGTTTCCTGAGGGTTGCAACGGCATGAGATTTTTATGTTACGAAATACAACGGTTTCATGGTATCAGTATTTTTCATTTTTCCTGTTGTGCGCTACATTAAAATCAATGCGACACACCTTACAAAAAACGTGGAGGTTGTCGATAGGACTAGCTAAGATGCATGTAAATTGTTGCGCCCAACACTGTGTTGAAATTTACAGCTATATTTCGATTTCTTTGCGGGAACACCGCCTTTACCTGCCATTTTTATCAGCTCGCTTTCGGGTCTGAACTTTCCACAAAGCTTGCACAAAGATCAATTTGGCAACTGGGTTATGGGTTGCCAGGTTGAGGTGACAAATGGGTTAAAAATTGTATATGGTATGTATGGATTTCTAAGGAGGTGACCCTTTCGGTTAGAGTAAGATCCTTTTTCAAACATAAAAACATCCGCGAAATTGCGTTCGCTAAACACACCAGACTCCATGTACATAAACAGTAGTTTTAGCATTCATTCAAAGTCGACAGAAACAAAATAAAACCATGAAAAGCCATTTTGGGTCTTCTTTCCACTTTTCCAACCATCACAACTCTAGTTTTGTTTGAAATAAACATATAGTTTACCGATTTGTGTTGGCTCTATACACACTAAAAGTATTGCTTTTTTTAAAATGGAGTCTGGTAGGTTTAGCACTAGCGACTTCAGAGCTGTTTCTGGTTAAACAGAAAGGTCTCAAAGAGGTTTTAAAAGGTCTATTTCTGAAGGGATCCTTTCCATATTGTTGTCAGACACTTAGAATATTAATCTGAGTCTGTCAGCGGCAAAACGAAGGTAAATACAAGCTGGACAATTGCCCTATTAACTTACATTGCAGCTTGTTTCGCCGCTGCAGACTGAAGCGATCTCGCTTCATACTGGACCAATGTCAAAGATCGTTGTTTCCATCAATCACTTAGACACAAAAATACAGTTAAATAGGGTCCAGGGTGTAAGTGTGTAACGTCATTATCAAATCTGTGTTGCCCGTTCACGAACTTGTTCAATTTTCAATGAATATTTACCACCACCATCAGTTCCAAGTATTCCTATTGGCTGGAAATTTTACATTCACATGAACTGGGGTGAACCATCACCTTATCGTGGTGGAGAGGTTTGTGTGTCTCTGTGAACCTGAGGGCTGTGTTGTCTGGAGCTTTGTGCTCCTGGTAGGGTCTCCCAAGGCAAAGTGGTCTCAGGTGAGGGGCCAGACAAAGAATGGTTCAAAAACCCCAATGAAAAAGCTAAGCAGAGATGGAGTGACCCTGCCCAGAGGAAGCCCGGGGCCCCCGTCTGGAGCCAGGCCCAGACGGTGGGCTCGTCGGCGAGCGCCTGGTGGCCGGGTTTGCCACGGAGCCCGGCCGGGCACAGCCCGAACAAGCTACGTGGCAACTCCCTCTCCATCCCATGGGCCCACCACCTGTGGGAGGAACCGTTGGGGTCGGGTGCGATGCCACATGGGTGGCAGTGAAGGTCAGGGGCCTCGGACGGACCAGACCCGGGCGGCAGACGCTGGCTCTGGGGACGTGGAACGTCACCTCTCTGTGGGGAAGGAGCCGGAACTGGTGCGGGAGGTGGGGCGCTACCGGTTAGATCTGGTGGGGCTTACCTCACGCACAGTCTCGGTTCTGGAACCATACTCCTGGATAGGGGTTGGACTCTTTTCTTCTCCGGAGTTGCCCAGGGTGTGAGGCGCCGGGCGGGTGTGGGGATACTCACAAGCCCCGGCTGGCGCCGCTGTGTTGGAGTTTACCCGGTGGACGAGAGGGTCGCCTCCCCACGCCTGCGGGTTGTGGGGGAAAACTCTGACTGTTGTTTGTGCATATGCACCAAACAGGAGTTCGGAGTATTCGGCCTTCTTGGAGACCTTGACTGGAGTCCTGCATGGGGCTCCAGTGGGGGACTCCATTGTTCTGCTGGGGACTTCAACGCACACGTGGGCAATGATGGAGACACCTGGAGGCGTGATTGGGAGGAACGGCCTCCTGATCTAAACCAGAGTGGTTGTTTGTTGTTGGACTTCTGTGCTAGTCATGGATTGTCTATAACGAACACCATGTTCGAACATAGGGATGCTCATAAGTGTACCTGGTACCAGAGCACCCTAGGCCGAAGGTCAATGATCGATTTCATAATCGTTTCATCTGATCTGAGGCCGTATGTTTTGGACACTCGGGTGAAGAGAGGGGCAGAGCTGTCAACCGATCACCATCTGGTGGTGAGTTGGGTCAGGGGTTGGGGGAAGACTCTGGACAGACCTGGTAAGCCCAAACGTGTAGTGCGGGTAAATTGGGAACGTCTGGAGGAGGCCCCTGTCCAACAGACTTTCAACTCACACCTCCGGCGGAGCTTTTCGTGCATCCCTGTGGAGGCTGGGGGCATTGAACCCGAGTGGACAATGTTCAAAGTTTCCATTGCTGAAGCTGCAGCGAGGAGCTGTGGTCTTAGGGTCTTAGGTGCCTCAAGGGGCGGTAACCCACGAACACCGTGGTGGACAACGGTGGTCAGGGAAGCCGTCCGACTGAAGAAGGACTCCGGAGGCAGTTGCAGGGTACCGAAGGGCTGCAGCCTCTGCCGTGAAAGAGGCAAAGCAGCGGGTGTGGGAGAAGTTTGGAGAAGACATGGAGAAGGACTTTCGGTCGGCACCAAAGTGCTTCTGGAAAACTGTTCGCCACCTCAGGAGGGGGAAGCGGGGAACCATCCAAGCTGTGTACAGTAAGGATGGGACACTGTTGACCTCAACTGAGGAGGTAATAGGGCGGTGGAAGGAGCACTTTGAGGAACTCCTGAATCCGACTAATACGCCCTCTATGTTAGAGGCAGAGCTGGAGGATAATGGGGGATTGTCGTCGATTTCCCAGGCGGAAGTCACTGATGTAGTCAAACAACTACACAGTGGCAAAGCCCCGGGGATTGATGAGATCCGTCCAGAAATGCTCAAGGCTCTGGGTGTGGAGGGGCTGTCCTGGTTGACACGCCTTTTCAACATTGCGTGGAAGTCTGGGGACGGTGCCAAAGGAGTGGCAGACTGGGGTGGTGGTTCCCCTTTTAAAAAGGGGGACCAGAGGGTGTGTGCCAATTATAGGGGTATCACACTTCTCAGCCTCCCTGGTAAAGTCTACTCCAAGGTGCTGGAAAGGAGGGTTCGGCCAATAGTCGAACCTCGGGTTGAGGAGGAACAATGCGGATTCCGTCCTGGTCGTGGAACAACGGACCAGCTCTTCACTCTCGCAAGGATCCTGGAGGGAGCCTGGGAGTATGCCCAACCGGTCTACATGTGTTTTGTGGATTTGGAGAAGGCGTATGACCGGGTCCCCCGGGAGATACTGTGGGAGGTGCTGCGGGAGTATGGGGTGAGGGGGTCTCTTCTCAGGGCCATCCAATCTCTGTACAACCAAAGCGAGAGCTGTGTCCGGGTTCTCTGTAGTAAGTCGGACTCGTTTCAGGTGAGGGTTGGCCTCCGCCAGGGCTGCGCTTTGTCACCAATCCTGTTTGTAGTATTTATGGACAGGATATCGAGGCGTAGTCGGGGTGGGGAGGGGTTGCAGTTGGGTGGGCTGGGGATCTCATCGCTGCTCTTTGTAGATGATGTGGTCCTGATGGCATCATCGGCCTGCGACCTTCAGCACTCACTGGATCGGTTCCCAACCGAGTGTGAAGCGGTTGGGATGAGGATCAGCACCTCTAAATCTGAGGCCATGGTTCTCAGCAGGAAACCGATGGAATGCCTACTCCAGGTAGGGAATGAGTCCTTACCCCAAGTGAAGGAGTTCAAGTACCTTGGGGTTGTGTTCGCGAGTGAGGGGACAATGGAGCGGGAGATTGGTCGGAGAATCGGCGCAGCGGGTGCGGTATTGCATTCAATCTATCGCACCGTTAGACGAAAAGAGAGCTTAGCCAGAAGGCAAAGCTCTCGATCTACCGGTCAGTTTTCGTTCCTACCCTCACCTATGGTCATGAAGGCTGGGTCATGACCGAAAAGAACGAGATCCAGGGTACAAGCGGCTGAAATGGGTTTCCTCAGGAGGGTGGCTGGCGTCTCCCTTAGAGATAGGGTGAGAAGCTCACTCATCCGTGAGGAGCTCGGAGTAGAGCCGCTGCTCCTTTGCGTCGAAAGGAGCCAGTTGAGGTGGTTCGGGCATCTGGTAAGGATGCCCCCTGGGCGCCTCCCTAGGGAGGTGTTCCAGGCACGTCCAGCTGGGAGGAGGCCTCGGGGAAGACCCAGGACTAGGTGGAGGGATTATATCTCCAACCTGGCCTGGGAACGCCTCGGGATCCCCCAGTCAGAGCTGGTTAATGTTGCTCGGGAAAGGGAAGTTTGGGGTCCCCTGCTGGAGCTGCTCCCCCCGCGACCCGACACCGGATAAGCGGACGAAGATGGATGGATGAACTGGGGTAGACCATTGACATATATATAATGGACCAATAGATCCCGTTGCTCTGGACGGAGACCAGTGAAGGATATTAGAAGCACTTTTCCGGTGATCTCTTGCTTTACTGCGCAGCCTCCAACTGACAGAGACAACGTAAATGTGACGTGAGCAACGTGTCTGAAAGTTGTAAGTCTTCTGGTAGCTGTGCCAAGAGAAATCTCAATCATTCCCAATCTTACAGAGACGGAGAGCGTAGGTATATGTAAGGAGATAACATAAGCACAGGCTAATTATTGGTAACTAACATGCTAGTTAACATTAGTAATTAAAACTAAACAGCTAATGTAAGTCGAAACTGCCTGCGAGCTTCTCCTGTACTATACGGTAATTCCTCTACTGTGCAACAGTAAGTCACTTGGTTATGACACAATCGTTAGCCTATTTTTACAAAAACGTCTGCTACGGAACTATAACGTGAGGTACAAGGTAATGGAGCCTTTTATACATTGTCGTGTTTCATTAGAAATAAACAATGGACAAATATAGTCTTTAAACGCTTCAGATGTAAAGTTATTTGCGGTCAATTGACGTAAAAAAAAAATGACCGTCAGTGGAATGCTAACAGGAGGTGATCGCTTTGTAGCAACAAAATGGCGCCATCGGAGGTTCGAGTTCTGAAGCGAAGCTTACCCCCTTGGGGTAGACGCTCCAGATTCATGCTCCATCTTGAAATAAGTTAGCCGTTAAGGGACATACCAAAGACATACTGCTCCGCCTTTCACGTCTTCGCTGTTGCATGATAAACTCACAGGTGGTGCTAATGCTGCTAATGGGTATTGTAGCTTCCAGGCCCCGGCAAGTTTGAAGAAGGAAACATGGAGGAAATTTCAGGAACAGGAGAAAAAGGATATTGAAAAGAGCAAGAAACCGGCGTCATCGTAAAAAAAGAGTGAACATGGGCGCCCAGATAGCTCAGTTGGTAGAGCGGGCGCCCATGTATAGAGGTGTACTCCTCGATGCAGCGGCCCTTTGCTGCATGTCATTCACCCTCTCTCTCCCCTTTCATTTCTTCAGCTGTCCAGTCAAAAATAAAGTCTGAAAATGCCCCAAAAAAGAGTGAACATTGGAGCTGCCTTCCAAAGATGGAAAGACCTGATGAAGGAAAAGGGGGTCGAAAGAGACAGCATACGGCTACCGTAGCTGTAATACGTACTTTGAACTGCGTGGCGCGAGAGAGTTGATTGCGATATATGATCTCAACGCTAGATGGGAGAAATTCCTACACATTGGACCTTTGAAAGGAATGAAAAGTGTTTCACTTATTGAAATTGAAACTGTGTATGTGTAAAAAGTCTCCCTTTTAAAAATAAAATAATTTCTTCTATACCGCAGATAAGCAAATGTAATGTAAACCCTCAATTTTATTATTACCACGGTATGAAACCGGTTTACCGCTGCAACCCTATTCCTAACATAGGAACAACTGTGTTACCGTGTGGACAAATATAAAAAAAATAAAAATGAGCAAAAGCAAAGCAATCAAAATGGATTAAACGAATGCTTGAAAACTCTTTTATTTTTACTTTTTTTTAAACAAAATACATTCCATATCAAACACACAATAAAAGGCATTGCCAGAGATTTCAGCTTTTGAAACGTACACGGAGTAAACAGCTGGTTCCAGACTGCACACATTAAAGTCCTTAAACGGTCAGTAGAGTCCAGTCCGACAGATTACACTGTCACAATATCTGCCGGAGTATTTTTAAGATCTGACGGAAACCTTTGGCTTTTATTCAGCGACGCCATCCAGAGACAAAGTCTTTCTAATGAGAGAAAAAGAGGAGAGGAAAAGATAGATGATACAGGGGACTGTGGAGGAATGGGTTTCCATGGTGATGGCTCAGGATAAAGTGGCCAGTCAGAGGACAGAAATAAAGTGCGAGCACAGGGAGTCAGTGGGAGGTTTGTGTGTCCCGTCATCGCCGTAGAGCAAGCAGCTCTGGGTGACATGTTCCTTCATTAACACACACACACACACACACACACACACACACACACACACACACACACACACACACACACACACACACACACACACACACACACACACACACACACACACACACACACACACACACACACACACACACACACACACACATTTATTCAGACTCAATCCCACACACACACCGTCCTGCTGCCACAAATAACTCACTCAGTGAATTCACATGTTACTCCTGTTTGGAACCCACTGACCAGCTGTTTTAATGAATGACTTTGTTAAATGTGTGTGGGTTTATAATGTCCTAAGCAGGAGTTTACATTGTCCAGTTACACAAATAGTCCTCATATTTAAATATGTGGCTGACTTTAAGGCTTTATTTTTTTTATTTATTTAAATTGCTTTAAATGTGACTTGTTTTTAGCACAAAATAATAAAAAAAAAAAGAAAAAAGAAAAGGGATCTTCTACAGGATTTCATAAATAAATATATAGTTGGTGGCTAGTTCATCTGTTTTGGGTTTTGGGATACATGAACGACAGCAACGGAGAAGAGAAAGAAGAAGAATAGAGGTGAAAGAGCACAGACATGACATGGATGAAGTATTTAAAATCTTGCAGCAAAAATGGAAGAGAAATAGCAGTGTGTGTGTGTGTGTGTGTGTGTGTGTGTGTGTGTGTGTGTGTGTGTGTGTGTGTGTGTGTCAGTGGAAGGAGAACCCAGATGCCGGCAGGCTGCCACACCACTGGCTGATGAACTTGAGGACGTCCTGACACTCTGAACTGTGAGTGGTCTGCAGGGGAAGGTGGACACAAACATCGACCAATCACAAAACAGATTCAACATACGCAGTCAATGCTGCACACTGGAGATATAAATGTGTGCCTGTGTGTGTGTGTGTGTTCCTTGTAGACGTGCAGATAGTGACGCTGCGATAAGTCATCTCTGCTGATATAACATAAAATCACTGTTGATGTCGAGAGAGATGATGAAACTCAAGAGCGGCATGAAAACAAATGACTCGAGCCAAGTAAGCACCTCAAATTTGTACCTAAGTATTGAGTCAATGTACTTGATTATATTCCCCCGCTGGATATTTTTTGGGTGTCTCACCTTTGTGGCCACAAGGAATTGGTTCCAGTCTTTCTTGTTGGCTGCTTTCCCCACAGGCGAGAACTCAATCTTATCCCTCAGCACGGGGTAGCCTGGAGGCAGGAACACCATAGAGTGAGCGGGTATACTTTGTGTGTGTGTGTGTGTGTGTGTTTATGTGTGTAAGTAAACTTTATTAATACAGCACCTTTCACAGTCACTTTTCAAATCATTTTATATTTATTTCAAATTCAAAATGAGATGAAGAATCGTGTGCTTGAACATAGACATAGATTAAGGTTTTTAAAGTTTTCATCCAGAAAAGACAATTTCTTGAGACATTCTTGTTAAGGGGGGGGGGTACTACTATATATCTAGCCTAATGGAAGTTTTTGTCAAGCAAATAACTATGATTGACTCAACAATCACAGAAAACCTAACTCTTTTCAGTTTTGGATTCACCAGATTTGATAAGTGTGTGTGTGTTACCAGTAAGGACACAGGGCAGAGAGCGGAGGCCGGTGTTGGCGGCCACCAGCGAGGCTTCATAGGAGTTCCTCTCGTCACGTGGCAGAACCTGCTCCAACCGGTTGTCCATGGACACCATCAGCACCCAGTCACGGATCTCCTCCCGCTGGGCGTCCTGTAAAAACACACACACACACACACACACACACACACACACACACACACACACACACACACACACACACACACACACACACACACACACACACACACACACACACACACACACACACACACACACACACACACACGCTTCTCAGTTTCATAAACGACAACATGATAGTTGAAATTAGACCATTTAAAGTATTCAAGTTATTTTTGTTCTCTTTTTCTATCTTGCTTTGTTTGAAGTACAACTTTCTCACTCACACACACACACACACACACACACACACACACACACACACACACACGATGATGTATGAATATATATATATAATAAATTAAGGGTTCATTTACAAAAACAGATAAAAGCAATTCTTAAAATGAATCAACCAACACTAGTTTGATTGATATTCCCTGGACACACACACACACACACACACACACACACACACACACACACACACACACCTGTTCTATATTATTATTTTCTATATTAGATATTATCGTTGAAGCTCCATTTAGTATCATTTCCCCCAGATCTGATTCCTAACCCAGCACCAATATTGTCCCCATTCATCAGTCTGACCACAGCGTGTCCAGTGGGATGTTGCGCCGTGTGTTTTGGTAGAAGGATGTCTCACCGTGACACAGAGTTTGGTGGGAACTGGAACCTCAAAGGGAATGTCGGTGTCCAGGAAGTCGGAGTGGTCCAGAGCGTCCAGCGTCCCCTCATCAATCGCCTGGAGACAGAAATTGTGGTCATACAGTCTAATGGTGTTGGAAAGGAGTTTTGATAATTCCTAAAAATACTGGATCTTTTACTTCATGGAACATATTACACTGAACAAAATCATAAACGCTACACTTTTGTTTTTGCCCCCATTTTTCATGAGCTGAACTCAAAGATCTAAGACTTTTTCTTTGTACACAAAAGGCCGATTTCTCTCAAATATTGGTCACAAATCTGTCTAAAGCCCCGTTTACACGAAGGGAAGACGCAGATATTTTCCTGTGGTTTGGCCTCTCATTTACACGAAAACCCTGTTTTTATCACAGAAAACGATTATTTCTAAAAACTCCGGCCAGAGTGGAGATTTTGGAAAACTTTGTTTGCACGTTTGCATGTAAACTGAGACAAACGGAGGTTTAGGCAGCCGAGAGAGAGAAAGAGGTAGTGATTGGTTGCTGTTGTTGCTATTGTCAGGATTCTAATTGGCTAACGTGGGCTTGAGCTTCTTGTTACACCACCACCTACAGGTTTGGCATGCTCTTGACTAAATTGACGGCATATATACACGGGTACATATAAACAAACATTTTTCTGAAAACGGAGAGGTTGAAATGTCTGTTTATGAAAATAGCCGGCCACGTGTAAACGTAGCATAATTCTGTGTTAGTGAGCACTTCTCCTTTGCCGGGATAATCCATCCACCTCACATATCTAGATTCTGATTAGACAGCAGGATTATTCCATAGGTGTGCCTCAGGCTGACCACAATAAAAGGCCACTCTAAAATGTGCAGTTTTACCACACAGCACAATGCTACAGATGTAGCAAGTTTTGAGGGAGCATGCAATTGGAAGCCTTTTGTGTAAAAAGGCAAAGTCTTAGATCTTTGATTTCAGCTCATGAAAAATGGGGGCAAAAACAATAGTGTTGCGTTTATAATTCTGTTGAGTGTATAAAATGTAGTTAGATTTTGTAGGCAGTTTCTATCATACAGCGGAGTAGTGCTAGATTACTCACATCACACAGATCCAGAAAGTGATTAAGGAAGATGAAGGCCATGTTCTCCCAGCCGACAGCCTGCCAGGTTATAAAAAAGGTTCATGTATCAGAATTGGGATGGTTTCTAGAACAAATGTTTCATATATACGTTCAACTTGCTCCCCAAAAGGCCTATGCTGTTCCCACGTTAAAAGCCATTAAAAACATAACACAACTGTCTAGAGAGAAGCAAACTAATGGACCACAGAGAAATGCCGAACATATTTGATATTATTCTTGGCTTTTCAAAACCGACCGGTCAACGTAAAAACTGAACTCTATGTTTGCCTTTTGTCATGGATGTCCTAGAATATACACGTGAATCGTGACATTTTAAGATGCACTTCAAAAATGTTGCACTTTTTTGAGACTCTATCTTAAGTGGAAGAACTACTGTTTCTTACGGTGGCCGAGACGGTTCAACACAAATACAAAAGCCACACCACAAACACAAAAACTAAAACACAAATACAAAAGCTACAACACAAACGCAAAAGCCACAAACACAAGCAAAAGCTACAACACAAACATAAAAAAAGCCACAACACAAACGCAAAAGCTACAACACAAACGCAAAAGCCGCAACACAAACGCAAAAAGCCACAACACAAAGCATAAAAACTAACACACAAATACAAAAGCTACAACACAAGCGCAAAAGCCACAACACAAACGCAAAAGCTACAACACAAACGCAAAAGCCACAACACAAGCATAAAAGCCACAACACAAAGCATAAAAGCTACAACACAAACCCAAAAGCCGCAACACAAGCGCAAAAGCTACAACACAAACGCAAAAGCCACAACACAAATGCAAAAGCCACAACATAAATACATAAGCTGGAAGCAGATGTGGTTGACAAACGGAGGCAGAGGAGGAAAGTTCTTGTTTGTTTGAGAAGTAAGTGAAACATGGTTCCTTACTCATTATGATTACTGTCACAATGTGTTTGTCACAAATAAGCAGCATTGTTCAATATCTTTTTTTATTTTCATATGTACTCTGCTATTTAGGCTACAAAGCTAAAGCTATAACGTTATCTAAATGGCGCCCAGCATCTTTTACCCGCGAGTCCTACGTTTAAAGTCTATAGTTTGTCACGTTTAGTGAAGCTGTTTAAATCACACAAATATTATATCCCACTATTACGCGCTTGTAACTTGTTAACCGTATATATCTGGTTAGCGATCAGATCCCAGTGGCAAATTCCCTCGATACTGTTGGTTTGGAAAGTGTGTGTGTGTGTGTGTGTGTGGTTATGTTTACTGTAAACAGATGTTTAAAGTGAATGCTAATTGTTTTACCTTCAATATGCTGCCTATTATAGTGTTAGGGGCGTTATATGTCCTACATACACACATACATGGGTTGGTCTGAATGAAATAAACCCAGAAATTTAAAAATGACCTTGCTTCGTGCTTACTAATAAAAATAAATAGAATTCAGACTGTGGACTCCTGTGTTTACACTGTATTTAAAGCATTGTAAAAGGGTTTGTTCATAGACTGTATATTACCATTTGTACAGTCTATGGTTTTGTTGCATGTCCTTAGTCTTACCCTACAAATAGGCACACACACACTTTCCTTTGTAGCCTATATGGAGAGTACATACATGAAAATACAAAGATATTGAACAACATTGCTTATTTGTGACACTCACATAGCAACAGTACGGTAATCCTAATTAGCAAGGAACCATATTTCAATTACTTCTCAAACATGCAAGAAATTTCCTCCTGCTCATCACGCTGACTTCTGTTGTCACTCACTTTTGTTGTCCCTTATGCATTTGCTTTTGCGTTTGTGTTGTGGCTTTTGCATGTGTTGTAGCTTTTGCATTTGTGTTGTAGCTTTTGCATTTGTGTTGTGGCTTTTGCATTTGTGTTGTAGCTTTTGCATTTGTGTTGTGGCTTTTGCATTTGTGTTGTAGCTTTTGCATTTGTGTTGTGGCTTTTGCATTTGTGTTGTAGCTTTTGCGTTTGTGTTGCGGCTTTTGCGTTTGTGTTGCGGCTTTTGCGTTTGTGTTGCGGCTTTTGCGTTTGTGTTGTGGCTTTTGCGTTTGTGATGTGGCTTTTGCATTTGTGTTGTGGCTTTTGCGTTTGTGTTGTGGCTTTTGGGTTTGTGTTGTGGCTTTTGGGTTTGTGTTGTAGCTTTTGCGTTTGTGTTGTGGCTTTTGGGTTTGTGTTGTGGCTTTTGCGTTTGTGTTGTGGCTTTTGCGTTTGTGTTGAACCGTCTCGGCCACCGTAGTTTCTTCCTACTCTCTCTCTCATTGGTGGACTCACCCTGCAGGCCAGGCCGGCCTCGTAGAAAGCCTTGTCTGCAGGAATGAGCTCGGTGTGACGCAGCAGAGACACCGCCAGCTTGGCTGAGAGACTGACCTGAAAATACAGAGGAGAAGCAAAGAAGCTTTTGATTTTAAAATGAGTCACTGCCGACTGTGGAGGAAAAAGTAGCGAGTTACACTCTAGTATAAAAAAAGAAAAGAAAAATTATCTATCAGAAGGTTTAAGTTTGTCATGCATCGTTCCCTGCAGCTTCATTACAGTTTTTTTTTTTTTTTTTTTTTACAATCGCTATGACACTTTTTTCAATACTTTTAACAACTTTCCTAAACTCTTAACACAGTTAGCACAACATCTGTCTGTGTAGGCTATACAATTAACACATTTCTTGTTGCTTTGAAACAGAATGCATACAGTTAACACCAATTTCAAATGCTTGAACTTCTTTTACATACAAGCTCCACCAAAACCAAAACAATGGATCTTTACTGCCAAATTTACAAATGTTTTCACACAGACAACAACATGTTCTAAACCTAACTTATAGGCTAAAGTCAAAGTGAACAGCTGGTACATATTGTAAATTGAAACACAAATATATCCCCTGCATTTTATACATGCATTTACTGAGAAACAGCTGATTGAAGCTATGCAAATAGATCAATCACAGCTGATTCCCGTCGAGGAAACACACTCAGGTGTTGAGGTTCTTTCAATCGCATGATCATATGGTAGTACAGTAAAAGAGGAACTATTTGAACAATTTACTGTAGATGAACACAGGAAATAAGAAAAATGCCTTCACCAGAGAGAGGTAGAGGAGAATTCTGTCTCTGTCTCCTTTTTTCATAAACCCGTACATTCTATAAAGCTACTCTGAGATGGGTCATTCATTTTTTGTATTGAATCTCTGCTGCAAAAGAAACAAATTGGTGGCCGGGTTGGCTGCAGAGGTCCAGGGTTCAAATCCGACTAGTGACGATTTCCTGCATGTCTTCCCCCCCTCTCTTTCTCCCCTTTCTCAACTAGCTGTCCTGTCAAATAAAGGCAGAAAAGCCCTTTATTTTAAAAAGAAATGTACTAAACCCAACAAAACAAAAATGTAGAGAGGCTTCAACAGAAACTGCAGTGTAAAACACAATCTATGATCAATACAATCACTACTGTCTGTTGTTTAAGGGCAGACCTGACTGACACATATCAAATAATGCAGTTTCTGTAATTCCCACGGGATGTTAGTGTTTTGTATGACATTGTGCTATGATTAACTAAATGTTCCTGTTGGGAGAGAACATGTGTTAGTGTTTTGGAAGAATTATTTGATTTGACATGACTGCATTGTTTTGGTAAACACAGTGTATTGTGTTAGTGAATTATTGTGTTTTGAAAATCAGTGTTGGAGTTTAGTTTACAATGTGTGATTTTGAGCATGAAATTAACTGTTTTGCCAATCGTGTGTTTTAGGTGTGTTGGTGCGTTAAGAGTTTAGGAAAGTTGTTAAAAAAAATTGTCATAGCGATCGTGAAAAACTGTAACATGCGTGAGCCGCTGTACACAGGAAACAAATCATCTATCTATCTATCTATCTATCTATCTATCTATCTATCTATCTATCTATCTATCTATCTATCTATCGCGATTAGCAAAAATCCACCGCTCCCTGTTCAGATGCACCAATCAGGGCCAGGGGGGGGCTGTCTAACTGCATGTCAATCACTGCTCATGCACACACATTCATTCTCCCTTGTAGGGGGAGGGGCTTAGAGTTTTTGGGCTTTAGCGAAAAGGGGGGAAGGGACTGAGAAGTTGTCTATGTTCAAAAGTCCTGGATCTTCGCAATCCTACCTACAGCACCTTTAATTTCAAATGTAATCGTGAATTTAGCCCCAAATGTTAATAAAAACCGATTTGAATATCTAGGCAGGTAAAATGCAAAAAAGCAAAGCCTTCTGTGATCCTCCCGGAGTGTTTCTGTGTTTTGCGTACCAGCTGCGGGAGTCCTCTTGTTGCGGATCGCGTGGCGTAGTAGTGAGCGATCAGCAGCAACTGCTCAAAGTCTTCATGAGCGGGAGAGTTGGCCTCGGCCGACCTGGACATGTTCTCACACTGAAATCACAAAAAGTGGAATTAAAGTTAACCCTTGTGTTGTCTTCTGGGTCAAAACCAGAAAATCAACACTTTTTCTGATGTTTTGGTCTCTTTATTTTGACACTTTTGGCACTTTTTTAATTGTTTTTGGCCCTTTTTTTGGCGTTTAAAGCTTCTTTTCACTACCATGTATAAACACCACTAACACCAACTTACTACCGCTATAGTTTTACACTTATTTTTGGAATTCATGATCAATTAAAAACCTCATTTATAGGAAACTACTGTATACCTAATTATTGAGTTAAAGAAGCAGCAATTATGAATTATTTAGAATAATATTAAAGGAAGGATAATCACAGAAGGGTCGACGTTCAGCGAGGATACTGTTCCGAAACATTTCAATGTTTTTTTCAAATGCTGAAAGCGTTGTTTGGGATCATCCATCCGTGTTATTTTTGGGTTATTAAAATTAGGTCGTTAAAAAGAAACCCATATTTCTGAGAGAACAGGTCAAATTTGACCCGAAGACAACACAAGGGTTAAGGGCACATCAGGAAACTGGCATCATATATATGAGAATTACAGGAGTGAACCCATGTTGCTTTCCACTCTGCATTAGGTGGTGCTTTTTCAGCTTAGATGGTCTAAACTAGATGCCGTTGGGATTTACCAGCTGCAGCAGGAAATTACGGAGGTCGGCCCACATCCGGTAAGACTCTGGTCCATCAGTGGCGGGAAGGTTAATCAGGTCCAGGAACAGGCGCTTATAGATGTTAAAGTTCTGAGAGTAAAAAGGTGAAAGTTATCAGTTGGACCCAGTGGTGGAAGAAGTTCTCAGACCCTATAATTAAGTAAAAGTAACAATACCACAATATAGGAATACTACTCCTTCCAAAGATGCTTTGTGTATCATAAAATAAACAGACAGTAAACAGTCCAGTAAAGAAGAGATGAAAGACATTTTATGGTGTGGTTGTAGCTTTAAAAAAGGTGCTCTTAGCGATGTCACGCGTTTTTTTAGGCTACAACTTTTTTTTGTCCCATACAGCAAACATCTCCTCACTATCTGCTAGCTGCCTGTCCCCTGAACACACTGTAAAAAACACTTAGTCTCTGTAGACAGCCCGCGGGAGCAAGGAAGGGAGGGGGAGGGGACGGGATGAGGAGGAGGAGGGAGGGGCGAGCTAGCCTCCGTTTTGTTGACAAAACTTCGAACGTCAACAAGAAATGATGTCACCCAACATCGCTTAGAGCACCTTTAATAAACAAGTGAAAGCCTGAAAAGGCAGATTTGCTTCCAAAAAACAGAGTACACTGGGTATTCTTTAGCCATATTTTGTCAAAGAGAGAAATTTTAGTTTTATTCTAATGTCACACACAATGTATGTTAATTATGTGGATTTTTGTGTCTTGTTTCATTCAACACGGTCTGACACTTAAAGGGGTCCATTCAGTAATTTCAGCAGTAAATGTCTGTACAAGTTTGACAAGACTAGATAAGACAAGATTATCCATACTATTTAAAATTGAATGACTTTAGTGGTCTTCATGAAGGTAGGCTGACATGTACTCAAGCATATGTTCATGAGAAACCCTAAAGGTTCTGTTTCCAGAACATAACAGAGTTCAGGCTGATCCAGCAGCAAAACAGGGAGTATTAGAAAGACATACTTAATAAGCAGGGCCACACGGAACCTGCGGATCCAGACTTTCCCGCACTTTAAACAAATAATTAAAAAAATTAAATAAAACTCAGAATGTCAACACATATCCTAAGCAGAATAACAGATTTTCATTCTGGATCACCGCTGAAAACTGTAAAAAAAAAAAAAATATCTGCAGATTCTGTGCCGTTTGGGTCTGCTAACAGGGCATCTACTGAGTGTGAATGATAATCAATTACTGGAAGCGGTTTTCCGTGAAAATGGAATTAAAGGTGTGTGTGTACAGTACCTGAGGGTTAAGTGGTGCTCCGTGCTGTATGTAGAGCTGCAGAGCCTTTGGAGCGTCTTCCTCCTTGATGAGGTGTGTAGCGTACAGAGCAATGTACTTCTGGAGGATCTTAAAGTTCTTAAAAAACACAACAGGGATGATAAGGAGCACTGACAACATGACATTTACTTTTTTTTACTCAAGGAAAACTTCACATACATGCAGTTTTACTGAGCTACTAATGGAAGTTTAGGTTACAGTGAACATTACTTGTTAATTTGCTCCAAACACATGTTGCTAACTGTCCTGCTGTAGAGATTTTTTAAACTGAATTCTTTGTCCGTAATCTAAACTTCACATCACACCTTTTAGAGTAAGGTTGATTGTGTGTTCAGTACCTGTTTTGATGCTGTCTCCAGACATTTCTCCCACTGGCCTCTCTCTGCGTACATGTCCAGAGCTGCCATGACATCCACACCCACCAGCTATAACACACACACAACACACACAAGAAATTAGACCATTTAAAGTATTCAAGTTATTTTTCTTATCTTTTTCCTATCTTGCTTTGTTTAAAGTACAAAGTAAACTTTACAGCTTTCACACATTGGCAGCTCCAAATGAACAGAATGATTTGCTTTGTGAGGACTTGAACAACCAGAAATGATGTAAAGTAATCTTAGTAAAAATGTACACAACACACTTCTTGCTATGTGGTAGCCTTAAATGGGATTTGTGTGGCCGGTTAGATCAGTTGGTAGAGCAGGCGCACATAAGCAGAGGTTTATTCCTCGATGCAGAAGGTCTCTTTCTTTTATACATATTTCAGGTTGGTTTATTTCCTGTGCAATATGATGGGTGAGTAAAGGAGGTCTCCTATTCTGTTGATAGTGGACTTCATCCTAATCAGGCTCAAATGTATTAGATCAAGATCGTACTGTATGTGTTAGATCCAGTGTGTATTAGTGTGTAATTGTACATACAGAGTCAACTTTGCCTTGGTTCTTTAGGTGCTCTTTGTATTTCTGGTCCACATAGTCCTCGTACCTGCCAAAGAGATCGGAGTAATGAGATACAGGGCAAAGACGTGGCAAAGTAACTCCAGTTATTCTGAATTTGCATATAATTTTAAGAAGTTATAAGTATGTTTAAGTGAGGTAGTATCACATTGATTGTGAATGTGACTTTAAACCTGGGCTCCAGCTCCTTGGCGACTCTCTTGGCTTTGTTCCACTCTTCACCCTCAATGAAGACATCGATTGCCTCTTTGATGAGATTCACGTTTAGGTAAAGCTCAGCCGCCTTAAACACGAGAAGACAAACACAAGCACAACAGGAGGAAAAAGGGGAAACTTAAAAACTAAAAGCTGAAACGGACTCATACAGGCATGTTTGGAGCAATGTATTAAATACTTAGTTGGTCCTTTTTATTTAACAGGTTTAAACAAGGCGTAGATTTCCTTTGCGCCAAGATATTGTATGTGTGTGTGTGTGTGTTTTTTTCATCAAAAACTGCAGTTTGATGAAAAAGAGAAAAAAAAGGGATTCCCCCAACACCCTGCTTTTCGATTATGTTCACGTCGCGTAATTACGTCACTTCATAATGTTCCCATGGCAACAGGGGAAAATGGCTGCTCTTGTGTGAAGTAAACGCAACATTTTTCAACTTTTCTGCTAAGATATATGGGACTTTTTTGCAACGAAAATGTGGGGATTATGAAATCATGCAAGCCCCGCATATTTTGCGCGGAAATCGGCAATTTATGCGTCGAAAGTGTGGCATATTTGAAAAAATGCTGCCCCCCGCATAAATATGTGGACTTTGGCTGATTATGCATTGAATTATGCGATCGCATAATCGCGTTTTTCTGGAGGGACCGAACTACAAAAAAAAATCATTTAGTTAGTTTTGAAGCTCACATTGATTTAACATACATTAGGATTAGGTGGTGCCAAAAAATGGCACCTAAGCTTCATAATGGTAGGGAAAACCTTGGTGTGTGTGTGTGTGTGTGTGTGTGTGTGTGTGTGTGTGTTCACCCACAGCGTTGTACTTCCTCAGCTGTGTGAGTCGCGGTCCAACCACCTGGGCCACCTCCACCGCTCGATCGCCACTGAGGAACTTGATGGACAACTCTGCTGCCTGGAGACACACCAACAAATAAAACACACACACTTTTCAGGCTTTTTACAGGAAGCCACATATTGATTGTGTCGACCCTCTCACCCGTACCTCTAACCCAACCAGGATAACGTTCAATTCTCACACTATCTTTCCTTTCTTTTTCTCACAGTGTCTAATCAAATGCCCAACTATTGATCTGAGACCCTGAGACCTTTATTTTCAGCAACACTGCAAGACCAAACCGTTCGAATCTCAACTGATCTCCATAGCACTTCAATCAATAACACACAATAATTACTGTGAACCCCTGGAGGAAAATCTATTGATATTGGTGACACTGTGACCTTTCTCTCTTCCTCCACCCTTATGTTGGCTACCACTATATATCTATCATCCATCCACTACAATATTGTAATGTAAAAAGACACTAATTGGTGAAATTAAACTGCTTTTTTATTGTTTCTGTTGCGGACACTTTCATTTGGGTTTTAGTGCCCAGTCTGTGTTCTCCTTGTTTAATTTTTTTGTTTTCTATTTAACCCTAATCATACAAGGTATATTTCAGATGAGATGTAGCAACAGCCATGTCATAGTAATAAATGAACACATAAATAAGTTAACCGCAGAGCCTTAGAAAGAGTTTTGTACAGCACGTGTGCACATGGCATTACAAAAAGCCATGTTACTTATGTCTAACATCGTAGAGAAACAGGAAGACCTACTGTATTGTTTTCTGTAATTACTGTAAGATGTATGAGTTTTACACTTTTCTATCAATTTTCTACAAATGGTTTGGCATTTTTACATGAAAAATGACTTGATTATTTTTTTTAAATTAATAATCTTTAATGGCCTGAGGAGAGAAAATGATCAAGTAACTAGACAGTCTGGAAAAACGAAAGGAATTGTCTTTTTTTTCTCCTGCTTTCTTGTCCTGTAAATTATTTGACGACCCCTCAGACTTACCTTGACCCCCAGGTTGAGAACCACTGTCTTAGGTGCTCTAAGCGATGTCACGCGTTTTGAGGCTAGACATTTTTTTTTGTCACCTACAGCAAACATCTCCTCCCTATCTGCTAGCTGCCTGTCCCCTCAACACACTGTAAAAAAACGCGGTCTCTGTAGACAGCCCAGGCTCCACAAACAGCAACAAAAACAAACTGCGCCAACCTGCACCACCAAACATAACAAACAGTGTTCCAGCCAGTAACAGACAAGAAGGATTTGAGGGTGGGGGGTTGGGGGGTTAGTGCGCGGAAGGTAGGGGGAGGGGGACGGGATGAGGAGGAGGTGGGAGGGGTGACAATACTTCGAACATCAACAAGAAGTGACGTCACCCAGCATCGCTTAGAGCACCTTTAAACGATGAACTGATAATCAAGGTACTCCGTGATTAATCGTTTACCTTCATCCAGCACTTCTCCATCAGGGCCAGGTTGGAGTCGTCCTTCACCTTTAGGTAACACTCCACGGCCCGGGAGTGTTCACCTGACTGCTCCCACTCCTTGGCCTGTTCCAGCAGACCCCCCACACCTCTGAAACACCAAACAAACAAACAAACAAACACACGGTCACATAAAGAGACACAAACAAATGCCTTTCATTTGAGGTTCAGTTTCAGACTCTGGGCTAATTAAAAAAAAAAAAAAAGTCATCTTTGACTTACAGACTACAGGGGAGATCTTCAACAGGGGGGTCCGGGACCCTTAGGGGGTCCTCAGAGTTACTGCAGGGGGCACCAAGTTATTGTTTAATTATGAAAATGAAAAATAAATTCCAAAAAGGTCAAATATGTCTGAAAATATACCTAAACTCAAGCCCAACATATTAGCAACAAACTCTATAAACCGGTTTGTGATTTTTTTTATCTTCTTCTCCAATTTAAACTGGAGACTTTAAACTGGTGCGCAGCGCAGGGAATGACGCCACCAAAACCTGACAACACAATTTTGGTATAATACAGAGTGAAATACAAGGTGCTTTCCCTGTTGGGGATAGGCTTAATCAGCATTGTGTGAACTCCTTTTTGCAAGGGCTTGAATGGAACGGACGTTCATTTATATGTAAAAGTTCCACACTCCAGTTTTAACATAACACTGTCTTTCAAAAGGGGTTAATGTGATTTTTTGTTCCCACTCATGTTGGGCTGCAGTGAATGTGAAAGGAATACATGGCTTCCTCTGGGTCACACCACAATTTTTCAAATAATCATAGCACGGAAATCATGTCCACAGTTCACTCTTTTAATCATCATTTCCCCCCCCCTCTTTCTTGTTCTTGAGCTCTACTTTTACATTTTATGAAAAGGTATCAAACTAAAATGTGATCATTTGCAGATGCCTATAAGAAAATAGGAAGCTGTGCACTTATCTGAAGCCTGAGCTGTAAACGCTGCAGGAATAATTCAGTGTTTTCTCACTTTAACTCTCACTTCCTCGCTCGTTTCCATTGGTTACTATTGATGTTGTTCTCCCACAAGTCATTAAAGAGGGAGAAGCGATGGGGGAGGGAGGAGAGAGAGAGAGAGAGAGAGAGAGAGAGAGAGAGAGAGAGAGAGAGAGAGAGAGAGATAGAGTGCTGCTGGTCTGCCGGCTAATGAGCAATTCCTTGTTGGTAGTTTCAATTTGGGATAATACATGAGCTGTGTTTTAATAAAGCATCAAACTGACTCTTTGCACATAGACCATACTTGTGGCTGAATGGAGAGAGCCTGTCAAATGTTCATAGTGGGTTCTGTGGTCTCCCTCTGGCTTTTAAGGGGTTTCTTAATCACATAAGAGGTTGACAAAATCTAATACAAACTCTTAAATACCAAACCTCTGATCTATAACTCTGAGTCACGTTAACAAGGCTTTTGGCATCTGCTGTTGCCACGGTTGTAACTATAACAAGATCACTGTGTTATGTGGGGCACAAAAAAGCAAATAAAGATAAATTAAATCACCATTTTAAGGCTCTCTGGACTACAATGACTAAAGGGTCGTCCACACCAAGAACGATAACTATAACGGTAAATCTAAATATATAGTTTTAAAGATCGTTCTAACTCAAGTGGATGGTGGAGTCCACATCACAACAATAACGACGACAACGACAGTGGAGAACAATATCGTTGGGATCCCGTTCAGAGCGATTGGATGAACGATAGAAAACACTTAATTTTTTTTTCTTATATTTTGTGGTTTTAAATCTTACTGGGTTCCCTTTTTGGAGGTCTCCTTCTCGTACTCCTCTTGGAGCATGGAGAGCTTGTTGGGGAGATACTCCTTACAGATACGCATGGCATCACTCCACATGTCTGCATCCTGAAAAACACAAATATTGAATACATTAAAGAAAAACTCAACCAAAAGGGAGATGTTTAAGGTCTATGATTTGAATTTCAGTAGTTTTAAACATATACCTTTCAAATTTCAGTAAAATAAAGAAATCATATTTTATTTGAACATTTTGCAACTCTTTTTCTTGTTTGGCTCTTATACAGTGGCACTCATAAGTTTATGAACCCATGCTAAAGTTGACTAAAAAGAGGAATAAAAAAAATCATCTACATACCTAGAGACTGGCATGGTTTTATTTCAGTTAGCCTAATAGCTGGTTTGATTTGCATTCAAAGATGATTTTATGGAATCTACCCCATGCCAATCTCTAGGTATGGTGAAGGGTATGTTATGATGTGGGGCTATTTTAATTCCAAAGGCCAAGGGAACTTTATCAGGATGCATAGTATCCTGGATCCATGAAATAACTGGCCTTTAAAAATAAACATCTGCCTGCCTCTATGGGAATTTAACATAGGGGTGTACTTACTTATGCCCCCTGTATTTTAAGGAAGAACATTTATTTATTTACAATACATTATTCATTCACAAAAGGAAACTGGTGTCCTTAAAAGGTTACATTTTTCCTCATTTTTTTTAATTAAGGCATTAAGACATAAGGATGATTTTTTTAATTCCTCTTTTTAGTCAACTTTAGCATGGGTTCATAAACATATGAGTGCCACTGTAGTTACCTTGTAATATTTAACAGCAAGTTCGGGTCTCTGGGCTCTTAGCAGGAAGGCTTCAGCCTTCTGGAAATCTTTCTGTTCAAAGCAGAACTTGGCTTGGCCGACCAGGACCTCAGACACACTCTCTGGATCGTGGCCCTCAGCCACCCGCTGCGCACTGGCCCAGTCCTTGTTGTGGACATACCTGGAACAGTTCACAAAGACACACACAGCGGACGGTCAAACAGCAATATAAAAAAACAGTAGTTTTTAAAAAGGAAGTTAAAATCCTGTGTAGGAATGGAACATGCAAAATGACAGTATTTCCGCACAGAAAATGTAGTGTGAAGTTACATAAAATGGAAAAACAAGTACCCTAATTTGTGTGTAAGTACAGTACTTAAGTAAACGTACGTAGTTACATGCCAACACGTTCTGCAGGTAGATATAAATGTACCCCTAATTCTGACAACTCCTAATCAGCTCCAGTGAGCTAAATGTACTCACATGAACACGGCTTCTTTGGGTTTTCCTGCTTTGATGAACTCAATCTCGGCCTCAGGAAACTTACCCTGGAAGGAAATACAGAGTCAGAATATCAGGATCAGCCCTGTTTACTGTATTGATGTTGTACTGTGGACTCTTAATCCTACATTCTTGACTACATACCCGTCCTGTGCACATTCTATACATCACATTTGCGCATCCCTCAAAATGTTTGCACATCCTGCACTAATCGATACGGCCTCTTTTTTATGTTATGCATGGTTCAAAAGGGTTGTTCTTATTGTCTTAATTACCGGTAATTATAGCGGTGTTCTGGGCGTAACATGCAATAAACCAATCAGAGTGTCATCTCCAATTCCCTTTAAAAGCCAGGCGCGTTTGTACCTTGGCGCATTGCTGCGCCATGATGGTGGATTTGCACCGTAATATTTTCATTTGTAATCTTTTGCATGTGTGTGTGCTGCTGCGCGTCCCTGTGTGTGTGTGTAACAAGCATAGTGTGCGCACGCTGTGCATAAGCCTATGCGCATTTTACTAATTTGCTGTTAAAATAACAATGAAATGTTGCGCTATTGACTTTAGACCAGGTTTTTGTTGGTCACGCACAGATGGGCAAAGGTGCATTTGCTATTTAAACGACGCGGGCGCTGGACGGGAAATTGACAACTGCGTCGGTCTTAAACTAGCAAAGACACTTGCGTCGGGCTTTGCGCTGTGCTGCGCTGTGCCGGGTGCAAGATAGGGCCCGTAGTCTAGAACATTCTCAGTGACAGGGAGTATGAGCAATGTACAATGATTATTAGTTAATGATCAAATTTCCAAGACTGATAAGAGAATTATGTTGGACTGTTTGTTAAATGGTTATGAAACGGTCATTTTGAATTTAGTGGAAAGAAGCCGTCTGACAAAAGCAGACCATCACATCTAAGAGTTTACGCACACTAAAGTAAAATTCACATTTTTACGATCTTATTTTGAAATACTGTCCGCAATTTCCTAACGAATGAAGATAATGAACTATACCATCATATAAAAGGTACAGGCAGCAGATTTGTTACTATGTGCAGCAGGACGGTGACAGATTTACCTCATCTTCCAGGTATATTGCTTGTTTGAGGTGGATCTCAGGAATCTTTTCCTTACAGGAAAGACGAGCCAAATCAAAGGCAAAGTCAAATGAGCTGGGGAGTAAATAAAGAGCAAGAAATCAAATCAGGTTTCACAATACTATCAGTGACTACTAACTAACTAGTATGAGCTTGTTAAAGCCAGCAGGTGGACATCCTGAAGGAACACATTCTGCTTCAGATATTGGCTACAATGCCATCTAGATATACTGTATATACTCAGAAACTGTATATACTGTACTCAGAAACAGTTGTTCAGAACAGCAGTTCACACTTCTTTTTAGGGACACGCGGACTATCATGACTCAGACATTTTTAAGATCCAAATCATTTGTGGGGGTTAAATATGTGGGATCTCCCTGCCACAGTAAAGCTAATAAAACCTTTTTAAAAAAGATTAAAAACTGGTCACATTTGACTGTGAGTAAATGAAAATGAATCACAGTGTATGTTCATATGTGTCTATGGGTCGTGGTGCAGCTCACATGTTATTTGAAGCAAACTCAATGGCGTATTCCAGGAGGCCAAACTTGTTGAGCAGCTTGACGGCCGCGTCTCCTCCCAGGCTCCGAGCCCACAGGTAGGCCACCTGCTTCTGGGCACCGGCCCCTCCATGGCTCTTGGCCACCTGAAACATGTACATAACATATGTGTGAATATATGCATATATCACTATAGGGTTCCTGTGGCTCCCTAACTCTCTCACCACACAGATAATCCCAGAGAATACATTCTATAGAAGATATAAAGTTGCTCTGTGCTCCCAAACAGCATTGGCAATAAACACTGTCAACAGTGAAGCGCACCCACTTGTAATAACGACTGTGCCTATGAAGCCTAATCTCAATTTACTTTAAGACCTCCTGTTCCTGTTTAGCATTCATAAGCCGTATATCAATAAATGGTTTATAACACTATAATGTATTATATGCAGCTATAAGAACATGTAAGTGTTTATTAATTAACAGTATTTGTCTCTTCTCCTATGAAGACATAATTTACATATTTTACAATAACAAATCTGTGGGGGGGGGGGGGGGGGGGCTTTTCCATCTTTAATTTTTGACAGGAGAGCTAGGTGAGAAAGGGGAGAGAAGACATGCAGGAAATCGTGGCAGGTCAGATTCGAACCCTGGACCTCTGCGTCGAGGCATAAACCTCTCAGTACATGTGCGCCTGCTCCACCCACTGAGCCAACACGGTCACTCATTATTGGTTTTTACAGCAGCCTCCTATTATAGGTGCCTACACGTTATATGTTGGGGTTACATACATTAATAATAAACCTACGTTAGTGTTTTATAAAACATTTATTACATGTTTATATAATGCTTATAAATGCTTAATAACAGGTCTAAGTAAAATGTTACCCAGTAAACTATATTAAAATGGAGCGCCACAAAGGTTAAATATTTATAACACAAGTTAAATAAATAATTTGGCAGGTGAAATGACAGACTACAAAAAAACGATATAGTATAGCAATATCAAAATGTCATATTTTGTATTCATGTCTTAAGTTCATTATTCAAGCTACTAAGTGTGTGTGATTCTAGCATCCTCTCAATTACTTTGGTGGCATAAGTCTTTGATTGGAGAACAGTGTTTGGACTTAGATCTGTGCAGTATGCCTCATTGTTGCTGTTTTTCTGCTACCACTCAGAGGGGGCATCAAAGTTGGATGTTCATCTAAGCTGGACCTTCTTTGGTGGTGGGTGATGGCGCAGTGGATAGGACACATGCCTTTGGTGTGGGAGATCTGGGTTCAATTCCCACTGGGATGCATCAACCAATGTGTCCCTGAGCAAGACATTTAACCCCTAGTTGCTCCTGAGGTGTGCAACCTCTGACGTATAGCAATTATAAGTCGCTTTGGATAAAAGCGTCAGCTCAATAACATGTAATTTAATGCTTATTTACTTAGTGTCTTTAATCTTTAACAAACTCCTTGACATGTAACTGTGTGTCTAATCTCAATTAAATTAATATATATTTTATTTACTTACTTTAACTAGTCTCAGGAGCAACTCCAGCACCTGACTGATGGTGATACTTCATTTTCACCAACAAGTCAAAGCTGGATCTAGAAGCACTGTAAAGTATTTAATATGGCTACTGCTACATTTGTTGTGTGGGACGAGGTTTTAGGCTTTAAAATACACAATTACAGGTCAACAAAACTCTACACATATATGCAAATGCAATGCGATTAAACAGCTGGCAAGCCAACAAAACAAATGTGACCGTATCTACCCTGTAAGCATCCTCCCACATATCGTTGACGCGGTACATGTGGACAGCAGCTTTCCACTCTTCAGCCTCCATGAAGTGGTACTCTGCCTCTGAGAACCTGGATTCAGCCTCCAACTCCTACAAGAAACATGTACAGCGCACATATCAACATAACAGAACAACTAATCAGAGTTAGAATATGATGATAACGCTAATTTATGTCCCTTCCGCTGTACTTTTCTCAGTTTGTGACGGCAAAAAGGAAAACTGCCGACAAAAGCAAAGTAAAACCACTTAATGATGAAACCTTTGGATTTCTTTGGAATCTTCTTTGCTGCAACTATATAAAGTTTAAGAGCGACTGTATCTGGACAGAACTAAAAGTTCAGTGGTGGAACGTAACTGAGGGTAGGTAACTGTCATATTTCACTATATTTTGGCATTACTACATGTGACAGATTATCTGTTAAAAATAAAATATGCCTCTGTCTCCTACTGGTGCTCCTAATGGCATAAGGAGAAAAAAACAATCACAGCTGAGGAGTATCTAATGCAGTGTCAATCACTGCTTGTGAACTGCAGTCAAGATTCTGTAACTGAATTGCCTATTTCTCCATTCAAATGATTTCAGAAACAGTGTACTGTTGAGCTGATATTTAGCGGATATTTTTAATTTTCAATTGTTGCTACCAAGATTGGTCTCGGAACTCCATTACACTGCAGTGATTTACCTTGGCCAGGTGCAGGTGGGTCTCTGTCAGCAAGTCAGGGTGATGTTTGGCCACGAGGCGAATAACATCATCAAACATCCGGTTCTTCTTGTACATGGTTATGGCGAGGTCAGGCTGCTTTACTGTGGCAAACAGCCTGGTACACACACACACACACACACACACACATAGTGTAACTGAACTGGTTTTGTTTTTCTAATGTGTGAGTGACAAAAGACATAATTAGGTCAGATGGTCAAAACAGGGTCTGAAATTTTCACCTGGCAACAGCCAAACGCTGTTCTCATTCTTTTTTTCTTGCGGTCATAACTTCAAAACATCGTCGTGTTACTTAGCCTCACTCCCTTTTCATGCTTCCAGCTGCCAATGATGCGACAAATGACTATAAATAAATCTCCACTTACCTCTCAGCCTCCTTGAATTTCCCATCTCTCTCCAGCTCCTGAGCTCTGCTGAGATACAGAGCCATAACCTCTTCCTCTGTCATACACTCCACTGCCAACTGAAAGAACAAAAATGCTAAATTTCATAGCTAGACCAATTTCATAAAAAGATAATATTATCAGTGTTGTTCACCAAATTAAATGAAACATACTGTATACATTTTAGCCTAGTCACAAGTTCTTTATTAGTGGAACGTTTAATTTAAATGTATTACATTTGCAACAATCGTGCATATTGTTCATATTAATTTTACATACTTGCTTTGTGTAGTTTGTGCGCATACTGACCTTATGAGCTTCCTCCCAGCGTCCTGCTGTAGTGTGCATGTCTATAGCATCTTTGATTTGACCTCCTTTCACAAACAGTTGCTCTGCCACCTACAGGCCATTAACACACAAAATACACACCAAAAAATATAAAATATAATCTAAATATCATAAGCTCTTTATATAGAAACTCATATACATTATTCTGGGGTGCACACCTGAAAGTAAAAACCCTGTAGCACTCTAATAATGTAATCATTTCCAGAAAATCTAATACAATTTGCACTTTACCTGATCGAAAATGTAATAAAACCCAATGATGTAGTAAAATGCCCTGACTGATATTGTTATTAAAAAAAATTCAATAGGACTCACTGTTGCCTCAGATGAAAATAAAAAGTACATTTCATGGAGATTGAATCGACTGTTTTGCCTTCATCGCTCGCTTGTGTAATGTTAGCCGTCTTCTAATGGTGTCTAATCTAAGATCCACTCCGGTCTAATGGACGATGCTCACACCACGACCAAACAGCATGGGTATGGGCAGGTTCAATACCCATCGATAGGGATTTTAGTTGAATGCATCTTTGCCTGATAACAACGTACCACATGCCATTTGTTATAAAATGAATTATAAAAAACATGAAGCTGAAAGTTTATATTTCCATACATGAAATCAGTGTCAAATGTTTTTATTTTCAGTACTATTATTCTACACTTTGAATACTTGCACACGTTTTTTATTTTATTTTTTATTGTTGTTTTTTTTTACATTATCTGTTAAAATGATTACATAATCAGTTTGAGGTTTTTATTACATATTCGATCAGGTTAAGTGCATATTTTATTACATTTTCAGGAAATTATTACATTATTGGGTTCTGAAAATCCTCTTAACCTTCTGGCATATCCCCATACTCTATTAAAATGGCATTCCTGCAGGGAAAACACTAAAAAGACGTACAAAACACAAATAGGAAGGCTATCTGTGCTGATACCAACATAAATAATAGTGTATAGTGTACTGTTAATGTAAGAATTTAGGAAATATTGGGGAGAAAGAAAATGGAAACATCCATCACTAATGTGAATGGATTTTTGCTACATAAAAGGCAAATGGTATTTTCCATTGTACCTGTTCTAACACTGACAATTGTAAGTGCTGGTTTTTCTGATTAAAAAGCGTTTAGTCAATTGTTTTTTTTTTTTCGTGATAATTTATGTATTGAAATCCCAGGTGTGAGCCTCCTTCATTGTTTTAGTTTGCACTGAGTTATACTTTCCTGCAACTTTTCACAAGTTGGAAAGCAAAGAGCTTGTTATCTTAATTACTTTCTGTGAATGTGCCCATAGAGCAAACAGACAGAAATGGCCTGCTATTTTCAGAGGCTGGCAGTCTGTGGAGGCTGTTTGGCTCAGCTGAGCTCATCAGAACAAGCAGAGCACAGTGCGCCTCACCACCACAACCATCATCATCTCTCTTCCTTTTATCTGTTCTTTGCATCTACAACAGACTTCTCTTTCTCTCCTCTCCTTTTCAACTGTAGTTCTGGTATTTAGGCAACTAAAAGACTAAAACTATCCAACTTGTCATTATTGCCAATGCATCCTTGAGCACACACTGCACCATGGAGACTGAACTAAAACGGATCCTGGCGTCCGACTTTCTGGTTGAAATGTGTACAAGGTTGTGTCTAGTGTGTGTGTGTGTGTGTGTGTGTGTGTGTGTGTGTGTGTGTGTGTGTGTGTGTGTGTGTGTGTGTGTGTGTGTGTGTATCCCTGAGAGATGCAGAAAGAAATTGCCGGTGGCAAAGTGTCACTGTCTACTTTATCCCTCTGGCTGCTTCCATCTCACTGTCCGGTGTTGTGTTCAGGGGGGCAAAACTAAGCTCAGGTGCTCACATAACCACAGAGCCAAATGTACCCGCATGTAGGCTTGTACATACGGCATCTTTATGAGGTGACGTATATTAAGGGAAATTAGATTGCCAGTACTTACTGGTGTAACAATACTGTACTTGTCTTGCAAACAGTGACCTGCTCACACATCCAGCAGACACAGACCATTAGCGTTCATTTGGAGTCCACCTAACAAATCCAATTCAACTAATATCTGGTCCCTTTGGCCATTTTACAACTCGCTGAGAACATTCAGTTTCATCCTAACTGCTGATTTATTACACATCACTGCCCGAAGACATCTGCCCTCTTGGTGAGCAGAAAAACTTTACTTCACACCCCCCAACCGTACATCTCATACCTCATCCCTCCTCTCTCACCTCATAGTCCAGCATGGAGGCGTAGTACTGAGCTATCTTCACGTAGTATTTCCCTGCTGATGAGTCCTCCTGTAACTCCAGGATGTGGACGGCTTTCTTCCACTGACGAGCGGCGATGGCCGCCTCGATGGCTTTAAGTGAGCAGCTAAGAGCGGACCGGAGAAAGACAACAGACAGACTCTTAGTGTACGGTGTATCCATATAGTTTTATGAAATAAGCATCAACTCTGAAATGTAGATTATGTCTGTAGACACTCATTGTGTTGCTCCACTAACACTGCCAAATTCAAAGAAAATTATTTGAATTATTAAAAATGGGTTAGGATTTAAGTTAAACCAAAAACAATTTATTAAATTCTGAGACACAGATTAAAACTTTACTGGCAGGATCCTTTGTTTCTGTGGAGAGCTTTAGCTTCCTGCAGTCAAAATTTGGTTTCAGATGCTTTTTCAACCTGGAAAGAATAAAGATCTGGGCAATGATTACCTGTCCTTATTTGGTATTTTGGGGGAATATAATCATGTTTAAAAGATATCTATTATGGTCCTGGTGATGATTTAAAGAACTATTGGCCATCTCTGTTGGATTTATTTTTTTTATGTGTCATCTCTACTTCTCTCCATCTGCCCAAATCTTTGTCTCTTCGCTACTCTACACTACATACCCTGCTTCAATGAAGTGGTTGATGGCGGCGTCCATCTGTTTCTGCTGGACGAGGTAGTCTCCCCAGGCCTCCTCCAGTTTCACCACCTCAGCAGGGAAGGCAAGGCGAGCCAGCTCCACCGCTACAGGAAGTAGAAACTTTATTTAATATACTCTACATCTACTTTATACCTACACTTACTTCTATTACCTGTACCTTTTGTGCTTATATCAAATGTAAAAACAAGACTAAGGGCCCTATTTTAATGATCTAAGCCCACGGCGTGAAGCGCAGGTGCATTTAGGGCGTGTCCAAAATCCACTTTTGCTAGTTTGACAGCAGAAAAAAGGGTCTGTGCGCCAGGCGCATGATTCAAAAGGGTTGTTCTTAGTGTCTTCATTAATTCATAGGTGTGTTTTGGGCGTAACATGCAATAAACCAATCAGTGTCATCTCCGATTCCCTTTAAAAGCCAGGCGCGTTTGGACCTTGGTGCATTGCTATTATGATGGCGGATTTGCACCGTAATATTTTTATTTGTTATCTTTTGCATGTTTGTGTGCTGCTGCGCGTCCCTGTCTGTGTGTGTAACAAGCATAGTGTGCGCGCGCTGTGCCTGAGCCTAGGCACATTTTACTAATTTGCTGTTAAAATAACAATGAAATGCTGCGCTATTGACTTTAGACCAGGTTTTTGTTTGTTCGACGGCGTGATAACTTCCCACTGCCTCAAGATAGCAATACGCCAAGAATGCGCCTGAACACACCTCCCTGTAAGACCAGCACGCCCATGGGCGAAAGATGGGCGCAGGTGTGGTGCTATTTAAATGATGTGGGCGCTGGAAGGGAAATTGACAACTGCGCCGGTCTTAAAACAGCAAAGACACTTGCGTTAGGCTTTGCGCTGCGTTGCGTCGGATGCAAGATAGGCTCTAAGAGTACAGCCTACAGCCATGCCAGAAGCACAGTGAGGCTGTGCTTTGAGCAAATGCTAAGATCAGCATGCTAACACGCTCACAGTGACAATTCTAAAACATGCTGAGGTTAAGCTGATGTTCAGTTTAGCATGTTACTTATGCGTACATGAATGAGTGCAGCAAATTTGATGACAATCCATTAAAAAGTTGTTGAGACATTTCACTCAAAACCACACATTTCAACCTTATGGTGCCACTAGAAGAAAAGTCAGAGGATCAACAAATTCATTAGGAGTCATGAATGTTTGAACCAAATTTTGTGTCAATCAATCAAATAGTGGAGGACTGACTGATTGACCAACATTATCCTGCCTAGAGCCATGTTGCTAGCATAACTAAAAATCACCAAACCGATCCATTTTGGTAGCTATTTATAATATAGGTTAAGCATATCTATCATTGATTTACCTTTCCTGAAGGCACCACCTTTGCAGTAGCACTCCAAAGCTCTCTGGTTGTTTCTGATCTTCTCATACAGATCTCCTGCCTGGTCAGGGGAGACGCAGAGAATATCCATTTATTAAGACAAAGTGATATGTAAGGTTGAGTCCGGGTTGTTCAGGATTGTTAGGAATGTGAACTATATGGCAAATGTATGTGGACACCCCAGCTTCATTAGTTTCAGTCGAGTGTTTTCTTGTCCAAAGGTTTAAATGTTAATTCAGAGACTTTTCTAACCTTGCAAGATACAAAATATATACAGCATGTCAGCGGGACATATTGGCTACCGCAAATTAAAATCACACATTACCAGCATCCATATCGACCTTCAAACAATTAAATTAATAAAACCCTACACCATCAGGATACAGCAACAAGTTTTGTTGTGAAGTTTCCTTCTCTCTTCCCCACCTGTTACATATACACAGATGGCTGGAGGAGGAGAATTGAGTTCTCAGACAAACGGCTACAAAAAGAGACACACAGAAATAACAGACAGATGGAGGGGAGACAGAGTGAAGTACTGAAAAAAAATTTAAGAAAAAAAATGTTCCTCCGTTGATACCTCTCCTCTCCTAGCACTTGTTAGGAGAGGAGAGGAAGATGAGGTGAAAGAATAGGATCCCAGTATAGACAGGTGTGATCAATTCTACAATAAACAAGACAGTCAGAGATAGTTAGATGGAGACAGAGTCCACTCACTCTCTCATAAAACTCTCCCTTGATGAGACTGGCGGCGATGCGGCTGACAGTGTCGCTGTTGTTGGTGATCTCCGGATGGCTGATGGCCAGTCGGGCGGCTTTAGCCGGCAGTCCGGCCTTCAGGTAGAGGTTGATGGCACCCTGGAAGTCTCCCTCGCTCTCCTTCACCTCACCGGCCTTCTCGTCCTGACCCGTCTCCGTTAACCACTGGTAATAGCTCCGACGCAGGCTGTCCAGCTCCGGGTGGCCCTAAGAGAGCCATTGTGGGTTGAGAGTGGGGGTTGTTTCTATGTTAGACATAGGTTGAAATCTAGTGCTGAAACAATTCGTCGACTGAGAAAAAATAAATTGACAGAAAAACTTTAAAAGTCTAAATCTCAAAGCCATTTATTTAGCAAACATGTTCACTGCAGTTTGCTGCTTTTCACGGTTATATATATATATATATATGATTGTACGTTTATTATCTTTGGATTTTGGTCTGTTAATTGGAAATAAGCAATAAAAAGCTGTTAGCTTGGGCTCTGAGAAGATTTAATAGGCCATTATCTGATATACCGGTAATCAACAGATTAATTGTTAGTCGTAGCCATATTTAGCAGTTAAAGGTTACCTGGGGAGCTTTAGACGTGTAGTATTATGTTGTGGACCTACTGGGTCAGATCAAAACTGTGCACAGATCCAAACTCAGTTAGCTTTGCATTTGGTCCTTTAGTTTTTCAGGGATCACATCTGCACTGAGGAGAACGTCTATAGAGGTATTCAAGACTTATCTTACGTAAACTGAAAGGTTACAACAGCAACAGAGAGCAAGAACAAAATCTCCCCCAGGTAAAACACAAAAGTATAAATTTAGTCTGTCGGTTATTACCTTGGCTTCAGCCACAGCAATGCAGTCGTCCCACATGTGGAGCTCCTGGTACATCTCTATTGCTTCATCGATGGAATTCTGCAGACACAGAGAACAATTATGACATTTGACTCAGTGCTGCGCAAATATATAATCATCATAATTACAATTTGGGCTTCTGCAAGTAATAAAGCGTATACATATGTGATATTAATACAGTGTGTTGAGAGTTCCTGATCTGGAGAATTCAAGCATGGGCTCCTACTTAAAGGTGCTGTAGGTAGGATTGCGAAGATCCAGGACGTACCCAAAAAATTTGAACACATTTCAACAACTTCTCAGTCCCTCCCTCCTTTCCACTAAAGCCCAAAACAGTGTCCTAAGACCCTCCCCCCCACAAGGGAGAATGAATGCGTGTGCAGTGAGCAGTGATTGACACGCAGTTAGACACCCCCCCTGGCCATGATTGGTGCATCTGAACAGGGAGCGGTGGATCACACTACAGGCTGTAAGTGGTGCCAGAGGAGCCCAATTTTTTTTTTTTAAATGACCTGCTTCATGTAGTTCTATTGGAACATAGGGACAGTTTCAGCAAATATGACAGAAAGTTAGTTTTAGAAGGCTTACCTAGTGCACCTTTTAATAGGTAAACTACCTGACCAATCACAGGTAGACAGAAAGATAATGGTATAATATTTTTATAGTATTATATTTTTATTGTGTGAGTGTTTGGTTTACTGTAAAATGCATCAGTAATTAATTCTACATATTATATATAAATATGCATATTGTAAGCAAGTGTGTACACAAGGTTTGGTTGTATGAGGCACAACAGGGCGTGTCACCAACCTGCTCCACGTAGTGCATCTCCGCCAGTTTAAAGTTCTTATCCAGCACGGCCACGTGGGCTTGGACTTGGAAAAACTCTGTTCCATCTCCTCCCTGCTCAAAAAAGACATGCGCGCACACACACACACACACACACACACACACACACACACACACACACACACACACACACACACACACACACACACACACACACACACACACACACACACACACACACACACACACACACACACACACTTTGTACTGTGTTGACAAAATGTAATCAGTTTTATGACATGTCAAGAATTGCAATGGTGCAAAAAATCACAACTCTCTAGTTACTTTGCAGATTCAGATTATTAATACAAAATAAAAATAAATGTAATATTAAAAAATTTAACTACCGGGCAGAATATGAAGTAAGTGAAATAAGCTCCATCTTTACCGGCTGCAAGATTAAAGTGATAATGATTAATGCATCAATATTTATAGTCCAGTGGTATAATATATATATATATTCTTCTGCTGGTATTTAATTACTTAATCCAAAAATATATAATAATATACTACCCTCAAAACTCTGTGTCTGTTGTATAAGTGGTCAGTGTGGAGATGTATTGTGTCTTTTATCAGTGCTGATATTAAACACACCATTTCCGGGCGCCCGGGTAGCTCAGTTGGTAGAGCGGGCGCCCATATATAGAGGTTTACTCCTCAACGCAGCGGGCCCGGGCTCGACTCCGGGCTGTGTCCCTTTGCTGCATGTCGTACCCCCCCTCTCTCCCCTTTTATTTCTTCAGCTGTCCTGTCAATAAAAGGCCTAAAAATGCCCAAAACATTATCTTAAAAAAAAAAAACAACAACAAAAAACACACCATTTCCTGTGAAACTTTGTCAGCGATCTGGTTTGTTTTGTGGAGGAAACGCACCGTCGAGACGTCCCCCAACGCAGCAAAACACCTAGAAATGATAAAGAAAAATGAAAAGAGGGCAAGCATGTAAGTAATAGAGGAAGAAACATTCAGTGGAGGGAAGGTAGAGGGGAATATCAGCTGGTCAAAGCTTTGAAAAAACTCTTCACTTAATGAACGGAGATAAATGAGGGCTTTTGTCTAATTAGCCTTCAGATACTCTGCAGTCTCAAGGGGCTAAGAAATAAAAAAGGCACATCTAAGCATTTGGCCACTTTTATTACCAACTCTTTCTGAACAGTTGCATCAGATTAATGAACAAGTCATGAGAGAGAAAAAAAAAAAAGTTTAAAAAGTAAAAAGTCCTTCTGTCTGACTCTCTCGCTTTCCTCCCTCCCTCATTAACATTATACATTCCAGACGAAAATGTTTCTTCCACGGATTTCATGATTTATGCAAATCAAGCCGATGCCTAACGAACAGCATATGAATTATTAATGACAGAGAATTCAAATTGGAAAGTTCCTCTAAACAGAGAGAGAAATAAAGATGGAGGGAGAGAGAGAGAGAGAGAGAGAGAGAGAGAGAGAGAGAGAGAATGCTTATGATTAAAAAAATGTCTTTGATAATTAATGAAGTTAGAGAAGGAGGTCAGACAGGGACAGTCTTCTGCTGTGGTGTGTGTGTGTGTGTGTGTGTGTGTGTGGGTGTGTGTGTGTGTGTGTGTGTGTGTGTTTGTACTTATATATGTGTCCAAAAGTGTGCTTTGTATTCTGGGGTGCCCTTGTTGTCTCCTTTCTCTTCTGTTACTAAGATAAGTTTCACTTACAATGAAGACTGATAAAGAATGTAATTGGCTCAGAGATACAGACATTAGCTTGCAAGGTTGTGTGTGTGTGTGTGTGTGTGTGTGTGTGTGTGTGTGTGTCTTGCTGACCTTTCTGCGATGTGCAGCTGGTGAGCCTCCAGAGCCAGCTTGCTCAGAGTCTTCCACATGGCTTCAGTCTCTGGTGACATCTCCAGAGTCTCAAGGAACGCTGTAGCTCTGCGCACACACGCGCGCACACACACACAGTGTGACATGCAGAATGAGAACAGTTGTACTCCGACCACACAAACATACAAAAATACAGCTGTGCGAGTTGTGTAAGTTGTAAGAGAGCCTTGGGTAGTTAAAAAAAAAAAAAGAAAAAGACAAAAAGTCAGTGGCAGGATTCGCAGCATGTCCTGTAGGTCACTGTGAATTGCTTTTGTGGCATTAGCCTTCTCCTGTAAGTATTTTTAAGAATAGAGCCCTTTTAAAAGCCACCAACTGGAGATGATCCACACTACACTTCTCTTACAGGTAAATTTAAGACCTCAGAGAAGGCAATTTAATAACCGTTTCACGACCATACATGCCAAAGTATAGAAAGTATGATGGAAAACAAGTAGAGATAATACTTCCCAGTAGTATATATAAGAGCAAAGAAGCAGCAGAAAACTGACAAATGGATTAAATTATCGGAGTTTTCACAAAAAATGGACACTTGGATAATATTGGATACTTTTTTATATTTAATTGAAGACTTTTTAATACGTTCTAAGGCCCTTTTTTGTTTGAGGAAAATGAATTCAATGCACACTTTCAAGATACCCTGTTTTATCTGGGGTCAATCTCTCACCAGATGGACAAACACAAGTCACCAAAATCCTAAACGTGGGTGGCCTCACTTTGTGTGACTGAGTTCAGAGCTACAGTGAAGAGTTCAGCTGCTGCTCCTCCAAAGTGAGGTCAGTTACAACGATCTGAGAGCATCACTTTGGAGGGGTTTAAATCACGACATACTAAAAAGGAGACTATGCCGCCCAGCTGGCCTGGGAGCTCGGAGGAAACCCTCAAGAAGAGCTTGAGGAAGCTGCTGGATAAAAAGGACATCTGGCCTCTTCTGCTCGCCCTGCTGTCACTGTGACTCGGACCCCAAAAAAAGCAGCAAGTCGTTTGAAGGTCGGATGGATGTTCAACACAACAATAATAACAGTGACGGTATCACATAGTTTATGAAATCGTTGTAATGGAAAGAATAACCTTCTACAGAGACTCCAAGTCAGTGGACTACATACATTTTCCTGCCCTTCTTTTGTTTAAATTTGGGTTTCATGCAACTTTGTAATCTTCCTTTAATCTATTTTATTTCGGTTCTTTATCCTTCTTTTCCCTTCTACTTATATACAGGCAGACTCTGATACACTCCAAGTGGAGTTAGACCCCGTGTTTTGTTTGCACAGATATTATTCTGTTTAAAAAAATTTGACTCTTTCACTCTGTAAAGCTTTTCAATCCAAAAATGATTGTGAAAACTGCTGATAATCTCAAAAATAATAATAAAAAATAATGACACTGATGGGTTGATTTTTAAATTAAGTCTAATATCTGTCTAAGTAGTCTAAACTTACCTGTCATAATCGCCATCATCAATTGCAGTACCAAACTCAATGAGGCCTTCGTCCAGCGTGTACGTCACCGTGTTGACGCCCTCCGTCACAATCACGTCTGTCTTCCCATCGACTCTTTCTAGATCCACGATGTCTCCCTGACAAAGAGAAGTGAAAGCAATTTAAACCTCAATTAGACAAATTTGAGGTCAAATTTACTTTAAGTTAAAGTTACTTTATACTTCTACAACTTTTTAACTCTGCTACATTTATTTGACTGCTATAATTACTAATTACCTTACGGATAAAGAGTTTACATACAAAAGATATTTTTTTTATTTTAAATTGTATATATCCAGGTAAAGTCAATTGGGAGCAAATTCTCATTTGCAACGATGACCTGTCACATTCACACAGTTCCACATTCAGACCTGGAAGCTGCCCAGTACGAACACAGCCTGATCTGCTGACCACTGAGCAGCTCCACTGGAGCGGTGGGGGTTAAGGGCCTTGCTCAAGGGCACCTCAGTGGTGGTAATGAGGGAGGGACAAGCACAGTTTGAATGCATGAATTATGTTATGAAGTATCTTCACAGTGTGGTATTAGTACTTTTAACTTAAGGATCTGAATACTTCTTCCACCATTGCGATTAGGTAATTATTACAAAGAATAATAATATGCAAATATTAAAAAAAAATTGTTTTAAATGATGGACCACAGCAATTATTTGTCCATTAACTATCTGTAATAATTGATGCACTTAGCAAAATA